>NC_059201.1:5057518-5265509 GCF_020615455.1 Coregonus clupeaformis
AAACCCTAGCCGATAATGTTATTTTCGGCCGCGCCCCTTACTTCCTTTGACCAATCAGAGGAAAACAACGGCTCGTCAGTAGTTACCACAGCCGTAAAGTCATAAACCCAACCTACAGTATTTGTATAATTGATCTTCTTAAAATGTGATTTTAAATCTAACCTTAACCACACTGCTAACCTTATGCCTAACCTTAAATGAAAACCAAAAAGCAAATTTTTGTTTTCATGAATTTGTACGAAATAACCAATTTTCACCTTGTGGCTATTGTCGTAGTAAATATTAAAATGTTATAGCTTGGTCTGACTAAAATCTTGTGCATGACCCATTTTAATGTTAGGAGCTTGTTTTCAGTCAATGCTGTTCCTATGCAAGAACAATGGACAGAGCCAATATCTTCTCAAGGACAACTCCCACGCCACAGGCCACAATCTGGTTGCTCCCCACGAGACTTTCCTTTGAGAACATACACACATTCACACACACATCTCCATGCATACGCACACTCATCCTCATGCCTCACGAGTTACGCACACACACAAACTGCACATCTTTCTACTGGTCGTTGCCTAGGGCAGAGGACTCTGCCGTGCACAAAATGGGGCTTCTACTCTGGACAGAGCAGACCCGCCTCCTACGCTTCGGGAACCAATCAAGGGACTAGAAGAAGGACCCCTTCCTTTGTGTTGCATTGTATAAAGTAATGCTGAAAACTCTGTTTTTGATCCCTTTTCAACTGTCTCGATAAGAGGCAACTGAATGGGTCCATGCATGTAGCTTGAGCAGTACCAGCTATCTCTGTTGTTTAATAAACTGCCTTTTGCTTAAACATATTCCTCTCCGTCTAGCGTCGTTGGTTCTGTACTTCCTCTCCTGTATGGTTTCACCAACACTATGTTAACTAGTGGAAACCAAACCAACGTGGCGAGGAAGTGCTGTCAAAATGCCACAACAATTATGTGACGTCTCATATTGACACAGCCACGTCAGAAAGGTTACAAAGATTTTTGAAAGAGAGCTTGATATTTATGTGCAATCATTAAGATTTGTTAAAAACAAACATGCCCTGAAACTCATTGCTGCCTTTGAAACATACCACCTGATATGATATGTATAATTAAAGGCCCAGTGCAGTCAAAAACGTCATTTTCCTGTGTTTTATATATACTTCTACACTGAGTTTGGAATAATACTGTGAAATTGTGAAAATTATGATAATGCACTTTTAGTCTAATCTTGTTGAAAAATAGACTGCCTGAAATTTCAGCCTGTTTTGGTGGGATGGAGTTTTGGTCAGGCGGTAAAATAGTTAATAGACCATTAAGAAGGAGTTTCAAACCTCTCCTCCAATAACAGCTCATTTTTCCTCACTCAGACCACTCCCAGACCAGTCCTAGCTAAAGTCTTGCTTGAGAAACTGCTCTTTGCTAAGAATCTATTCTTGTTTCTTTTTGACCATTTTAATTGAAAAGAATCACAGCAAGGTACTTCATTGTTACCCAGAAATGATTTGATATTGAGATAACGGCTGCATTGGACCTTTTAGCAATAAGGCATGAGAACCTGTGGATTATCATGTAATAACTCCCGGCTACGGGCTGTTCTTAGTCTCGAGGAAACAGGCCGTAGGAGGGCGTTACAGCGCCTTCAGAAAGTATTCACACCCCTTGACTTTTTTTTCCACATTCTGTTGTTACAGCTTGGATTTAAAATGGATTACATTTCGATTTTTTGGTGTCACTGGTCTACACACAACACCCCATAATGTCAAAGTGGAATTATGTTTTTTGAATTGCTTAGAGATTCATAAAAAATGAAAAGCTGAAATGCCTCGTGAGTCAATTCAACCTCTTGTTTTTATGGCAAGCCTAAATACTGTACTTTCAGGAGCACAAATTTGCTTGACAAGTCACATAATAAGTTGCATGGACTCACTCTGTGCAGTAATAGTGTTTAATGTGATTTTTGAATGACTACCTCATCTCTGTACCCCACACATACAATTATCTGCAAGGTCCGTCAGTTGAGCAGTACATTTCAAACACAGATTCAACCACAGGGAGGTTTTCCAATGCCTCGCAAAGAAGGGCACCTATTGGTAGATGGGTAAAAAAAAAAAAAAAAAAGCCCACATTGAATATCCCTAGGAGCATGGTGAAGTTATTAATTACACTTTGGATGGTGTATCAATACACCCGGTCACTACAAAGATACAGGCGTCCTTCCTAACTTAGTTGCCGGAGAGGAAGGAAACCGCTCAGGGATTTCACCATGAGGCCAACAGTGACTTTAAAACAGTTACTGAGGATTGATCAACAACATTGTAGTTACTCCACAATACTAACCTAATTGAAAGAGTGAAAAGAAGGAAACCTGTACAGAATAAAAATATTCCAAAACATGCATCCTGTTTACAATAAGGCACAAAAGTACAGGTAAGAATACACCTTATGGAACAACGGGGACTGTGAAGAGACACACACAAAGGTACAGACACACGAATACGCACACAAGCGCTAGCACGCGCACTCTACACAAACGTACATTGTGATATTGTTGTATGGTGGTATTATACATTTTGTATTGTAGATATGTAGTGGTGTAATAATGTTATATGATGGACTGTTTTATATGTAACGGAAGTGCCTTAATGTGTTTGGACCCCAGGAAGAGTAGCTGCTGCCTTGGCAGGAACTAATGGGGATCCATAATAAACCCCAGGAAGAGTAGCTGCTGCCTTGGCAGGAACTAATGGGGATCCATAATAAACCCCAGGAAGAGTAGCTGCTGCCTTGGCAGGAACTAATGGGGATCCATAATAAACCCCAGGAAGAGTAGCTGCTGCCTTGGCAGGAACTAATGGGGATCCATAATAAACCCCAGGAAGAGTAGCTGCTGCCTTGGCAGAAACTAATGGGGATCCATAATAAACCCCAGGAAGAGTAGCTGCTACCTTGGTAGGAACTAATGGGGATCCATAATAAACCCCATGAATTTTTACTAGGATTAAATGTCAGGAATTGTGAAAAACTGAGTTTAAATGTATTTGGCTAAGGTGTATGTAAACTTCTGACTTCAACTGTACACATGATGAGACACGCACTCTACACACACATACACATGGATGTTGTGTTGTAGATATGTGGTAGTAGAGTAGTGGCCTGAGGGAACACACTTAATGTGTTGTGAAAAGTGTAATCAAATGTAATGTCATGTACTATTTTAAACTGTATATAACTGCCTTAATGTTGCTGAACCCCAGGAAGAGTAGCTTCTGACATGGCAGCAGCTAATGGGGATCCGTAATAAATACAAATGCATACAATAATTCCTTTAAAGTTGACTATTGGTGACCATTGAACAAATAATTTGTGATACTAACGGGAATAAAAATAGTGATCCCATTATAAATATGAAATCTACAGTTGAAGTCGGAAGTTTACATACACTTAGGTTGGAGTCATTAAAACTCGTTTTTTCAACCACTCCACACATTTCTTGTTAACAAACTATAGTTTTGGCAAGTAGGTTAGGACATCTACTTTGTGCATGACACAAGTAATTTTTCCAACAATTGTTTATAGACAGATTATTTAACTTATAATTCACTGTATCACAATTCCAGTGGGTCAGAAGTTTACATACACTAAGTTGACTGTGCCTTTTTAAACATCTTGGAAAATTCGAGAAAATTATGTCATGGCTTTAGAAGCTTCTGATCGGCTAATTGACATCATTTGAGTCAATTGGAGGTGTACCTGTGGATGTACTTCAAGGCCTACCTTCAAACTCAGTGCCTCTTTGCTTGACATCATGGGAAAATCAAAAGAAATCAGCCAAGACCTCAGGAAATGTTTTGTAGACCTCCACAAGTCTGGTTCATCCTTGGGAGCAATTTCCAAATGGCTGAAGGTACCACGTTCATCTGTAAAAACAATAGTATGCAAGTATAAACACCATGGGACCACGCAGTGGTCATACCGCTCAGGAAGGAGACGCGTTCTGTCTCCTAGAGATGAACGTACTTTGGTGCGAAAAGTGCAAATCAATCCCAGAACAACAGCAAAGGACCTTGTGAAGATGCTGGAGGAAACAGGTACAAAAGTATCTATATCCACAGTAAAATAAGTATTTTATCGACATAACCTGAAAGGCCGCTCAGCAAGGAAGAAGCTACTGCTCCAAAACCGCCATAAAAAAGCCAGACTACAGTTTGAAACTGCACATGGGGACAAAGATCTTACTTTTTGGAGAAAAGTCCTCTGGTCTGATGAAACAAAAATAGAACTGTTCGGCTATAAAGGCCATCGTTATGTTTGGAGGAAAAAGGAGGTTTCCTTCAAGCAGAAGAACACCATCCCAACCGTTAAGCATGGTGGCAGCATCATGCTGTGGGGGTGCTTTGCTGCAGGAGGGACTGGTGCACTTCACAAAATAGATGGCATCATGAGGAAGGAAAATTATGTGGATATATTGAAGCAACACCTCAAGACATCAGTCAGGAAGTTAAAGCTTGGTCGCAAATGGGTCTTCCAAATGGACAATGACCCCAAGCATACTTCCAAAGTTGTGGCAAAATGGCTTAAGGACAACAAAGTCAAGGTATTGGAGTGGCCATCAAAAAGCCCTGACCTCAATCCTATAGAAAATGTGTGGGCATAACTGAAAAAGCGTGTGTGAACAAGGAGGCCTACAAACCTGACTCAGTTACACCAGCTCTGTCAGGAGGAATGGGCCAAAATTCACCCAACTTATTGTGGGAAGCTTGTGGAAGGCTACCCGAAACGTTTGACCCAAGTTAAACAATTTAAAGGCAATGCTACCAAATACTAATTGAATGTATGTAAACTTCTGACCCACTGGGAATGTGATGAAATAAATAAAAGCTGAAATAAATAATTCTCTCTACTATTATTATGACATTTCACATTCTTAAAATAAAGTGGTGATCCTAACTGACCTAAGACAGGGAATTTTTACTAGGATTAAATGTCAGGAATTGTGAAAAACTGAGTTTAAATGTATTTGGCTAAGGTGTATGTAAACTTCCGACTTCAACTGTAGGTGAGGATCCACGGGAAAGTTTAACACAACTATTACCACCATTATGAAGAGTTTTAAACACATTGATAAAACAATTACCAAATTTGAAATAGTGCAATGTATCAAAAATACACTCACGAAATAACAGTATCAAATGCTTTTTTTTTGGAAATCCGGAAAACCAATAACAGGATTATCATCTAATAAATCCCTATATTCCATCAAGTCTGACATTTAATCATACTACATAGACCTTATTTTAACCGTTTTAAGATAGTATCTTATAATTGTTGTTTTAGAGTGTAATTGGGCGCTAATGATCAATAAATAATGTGGTTAAGAGTTATAACAATAAATACGTTTCAATTAGCTTATTTTTCTATATCTTCCTTATATGTGGCAAGGAAGAATTCTGCTATGAGATCCCCCAAAAGTTTAATAGAGTTCAGAGGTTACTACCAGGGGATTTGTTATTTTTTAACTGTGTGATATTTGATCTCCTCTGTGGTAAAATCTTCGCAGCAAACTTTATTGAATTATTTTTTGAAAAGGATGGGTCCCAATCTCTCAAAGGCCCTAGGATCCAGGTGGGCAGAGGTGGTCTGCCAGTCACTGGGACAACAATCCAACTTGGGATGGGGTGAGGTTTTAGCGGGTGGAATAGTGGAGAACAATTGGGAGGTTTACAGCTACATGGACACTCAATCATTATGGTACTTTGTAATGGTAAGTTTACAAACATACAGTGCCTTCGGAAAGTATTCAGACCCTTTAAATATTTCCACATTTTGTTAGGTTACAGCCTTATTCAAAAATGTATGAAATTGTTTTTCCCCCCCTCATCAATCTACACACAATACCCCATAATGACAAAGCAAAAACTGTTTTTTAGAATTTTTTCCTAAGAAAATAAATTAAAATAAAATAAAGTAGTCAGATCCTTCACTCAGTACTTTGTTCAAGCACCTTTGGCAGTGATTACAGCCTTGAGTCTTCTTGGGTATGACGCTACAAGCTTGGCACACCTGTATTTGGGGATTGTCTCCCATTCCTCTCTGCAGATCCTCTCAAGCTCTGTCAGGTACGATGGGGAGCGTTACTGAACAGCTATTTTCAGGTCTCTCCAGAGATGTTTGATCGGGTTCAAGTCCGGGCTCTGGCTGGGCCACTCAAGGACATTCTGAGACTTGTCCCGAAGCCACTCCTGCGTTGTCTTGGCTGTGTGCTTAGGGTCGTTGTCCTGTTGGAAGGTGAACCTTCGCCCCAGTCTGAGGTCCTGAGCGCTCTGGAGCAGGTTCTCATCAAGGATCTCTCTGTACTTTGATCCGTTCATCTTTCCCTCGATTCTGACTAGTCTCCCAGTCCCTGCCGCTGAAAAACATCCCCACAGCATGATGCTGCCACCACCATGCTTCACCGTAGGGATGGTGCCAGGTTTCCTCCAGACGTGACGCTTGGCATTCAGGCCAAAGAGTTCAATCTTGTTTTTCATGGTGAGAGTCTTTAGGTGCCTTTTGGCAAACTCCAAGCGGGCTGTCATGTGCCTTTTACTGAGGAGTGGCTTCCGTCTGGCCACTCTATCATAAAGGCCTGATTGTTGGAGTGCTGCAGAGATGATTGTCCTTCTGGAAGGTTATCCCATCTCCACAGAGGAACTCTAGAGCTCTGTCAGAGTGACCATCGGGTTCTTGGTCACCTCCCTGACCAAGGCCCTTCTCCCCCGAGTGTGCAAAGCTGTCATCAAGACAAAAGGTGGCTATTTGAAGAATCTCAAATATAAAATGTATTTATTTAATAGTTTTAATGTCTTCACTATTATTCAACAATGAAAACAATTGTAAAAATAAAACAAAAACCCTTGAATGAGTAGGTGTCCAAACGTTTGACTGGTAGTGTATATTACACAGTATAAATTGTCTATCAGCAATATCAATAACCATCAGTAACCAATGTCCTTTAGTGTCTGCTTTAGAAACTAAAACGTTGCCTTTAAAACTGTGCGATAGAATGGCATCCCATATGTCACCACCCCATTGACTTTTCCAAAAAGTATTGTCTTCCGAGCATGAATGTGTCTCTTGTACAAAAATAAGATCCGCATCACAGTCTTTACAAAATATAAAAAAAGCTTTCCTTTTGACCAAATTGCGTATCCCTCTGGCGTTGACAGAAATCAGCTACAAGTCCATTAAAAGTCAAATAAAATAAGATATAAAGTATGAAACCCTCTGCAAGACCAGCCTTTCCCTCTCTGGGATTAAGGAATTTAACGGTTTACAAAAACCAGAACCTTAAAACGTAAGGTCTACTGCCAACTAGCTAAAGTAGATCAACACAGTTCCATTTTTGTATGATCAATGAACCCTGTCATTCCAGGTTACATTTTTGACGTGACTGAGTTAGCCGCAGTTGGCTAGTTGGCTAGTGACAAGAACGTTGTCCAGCCTGCATAGCAACCCAACCACTTTGTTTAGAACTGATGACCAGTCCTTTTGCATAGCAACTATGCAAAAATAATTAATTTAGCATCTATAGCAAAATGACCAAAATAACTAACAACCAGATTTTTGTCCGGACTATATCGTTGGGTGGAATAATTAAATTGTACATATGGCCTCATGTATTATTGCTTAATCAGGATACTTATAGAAGGATCAGATCAGCCTATGGTATATTTAATATCAGGATACATATAGGATCAGATCAGCCTATGATATATTTCATATCAGGATACTTATAGAAGGATCAGATCAGCCTATAGTATATTAAATATCAGGATGCACAACTGCAACGCATTTTGACTGCTAGTCTTCTTCAGGCAGCCTGAAGAAAACTCTAGCAGCCTGAAGAAGACTCTAGCAACCTGAAGAAGACTCTAGCAACCTGAAGAAGACTCTAGCAGCCTGAAGAAGACTCTAGCAGCCTGAAGAAGACTCTAGCAACCTGAAGAAGACTCTAGCAACCTGAAGAAGACTCTAGCAACCTGAAGAAGACTCTAGCAACCTGAAGAAGACTCTAGCAACCTGAAGAAGACTCTAGCAGCCTGAAGAAGACTCTAGCAACCTGAAGAAGACTCTAGCAGCCCGAAGAAGACTCTAGCAGCCTGAAGAAGACTCTAGCAGCCCGAAGAAGACTCTAGCAACCCGAAGAAGACTCTAGCAGCCTGAAGAAGACTCTAGCAGCCCGAAGAAGACTCTAGCAGCCTGAAGAAGACTCGAGCAGCCCGAAGAAGACTCTAGCAGCCTGAAGAAGACTCTAGCAGCGCGAAGAAGACTCTAGCAACCTGAAGAAGACTCTAGCAGCCTGAAGAAGACTCTAGCAGCCTGAAGAAGACTCTAGCAACCTGAAGAAGACTCTAGCAACCTGAAGAAGACTCTAGCAGCCTGAAGAAGACTCTAGCACTTGAAACGTGTTACAGTTGTTTTTAGACAGTAAGAATGAAATACAAAATAAGAGACAAAAAAAACGACACAAACATTTCTTTTTTAAATAAATGTTTTATAGCTCACATTCAAAGTTGTCATAAAGATGTCATATTATAATTCTTAAAAAAATATCCATCCATGCAACAACAAAGGAAAAAGATACTGTCGGGTAATATATATATATATTTCTTCTTCTACAAGTAATTTCTCAGACCTATGGAAACACCGATAACATCAACCACAGAGGAAGTCATTTCTCTATGGATACACCGATAACATCCACCACAGAGGAAGTAACTTCAATTTCTTCTTCTTCCAGATCCCTTTATAGACTCATGTGGATTCTTCTTTCCATGTTTTATAACATTTTGATTATTAAATTCCTTTATCTTTGTTCCAAATGGCACCCTATTCCCAATATAGTGCACTACTATTAACTAGGGACTATAGGGCACTGGTCAAAAGTAGTGCACTATGTAGGAAATAGGGTGCCATTTTGAAAGCAGCCTTTGTCTCTGGTGGTTTGTTTCGCTGCAAACTAAAACAAATTTGCTCTTTTCCTTTAGGAAACTTCATTTAAGGCAAATGCCCCCTTTTTAAAAGGTTAAAACAAATTAAGATAACACTTTTTACTTCCCGTTTTTTTGGAATATGTTAACTTATGTCTAACAAGCTGCTTTGAAAAATACATTTCTTTGGGCATCTTGAAATAGTTTTTTTCCTTCCACCTAAACCTATTTTATTCCTCCAAAGCATTTATCTGGGTTAATTAACCTGAACAATGTATTTCTGGACAATAACACATTAAAAAGCCCTGCCAAGTAGACTGATAGAAAGGTCTTCTTCATTATCATATTTTTCCATATTAATACGAAGAATATGAAGAAAAGGTATTCAATAAATAAGAATGAGTTTGGAACTCCGGGGGGCTCAGAAGACGACAACACAACTTTTAACAGTTGTGGAGTGGAGGAGAGTGACTTTACTTTTTCTGGAGACAATTTTCTCCATAATGCCAATATCCAGAACGAGGGAGCACACATAGAAACACAAATAGAAGCTAATAGAATCGGTTCTAGAATCAGAATATAATGTAGAAGACAGTAGGATACATCTCTATACCTTAGTCAGTAATCCAACTGTTTGTTGAACGTATCTGACTTCCGTGTAGTAATAAGTGCTTTTACAATTCTGGCCATATCAAAGTCAGTTCATGTGCTTGTGTAGAATTAGAGCATAGATAGACTTAAAGATATTATAGCACAGTAGATAGACTTAAAGATAAGATATTATAGCACAGTAGTGCTTTTAGTCAGAGTGGGGTTGCAAAGTTCTGGTAATTTCCCCAAAACCCCCAGGTCTTTCAGAAATCCTGATAGGAGGATTCCGGATTTGATTCTTATTCCATCCTGATTTTGGGAACCTTCCAACTGGGATTTCTCAAAAATCTGGGCATTTTCTGAAAGTTTATAGAAAAGTTTGTGGTCATACGCACATCCTTAAAAACGTTGATGCTGGGCTAATAAAGAACAAAAAGGCCAGCACACTGTGTCGGATCCAAACGTTGTCAATAAAGGGGAGAATTGGGAGCATAAACAGTGTGAGGGCCTTCTGTTATTTACACATTAGGGAAAAGTTAGCAGAAATGTGCAACCCTATCAGAGATATTCAACTAAAAAAGACCTGCATCATGTCAGAGCAGAGGGGGGGAAATAATACACATTAACTGTTTATGGATACAGTGCAACATTGTTCAACCAATCTACAGAGAGAGACATCCTAACCAACTGACTGACTCTCCCTCCATGGTGAGCGGGCTGGGAGACTGACTCTCCCTCCATGGTGAGCGGGCTGGGAGACTGACTCTCCCTCCATGGGCTGGGGGACTGACTCTCCCTCCATGGTGAGCGGGCTGGGAGACTGACTCTCCCTCCATGGTGAGCGGGCTGGGAGACTGACTCTCCCTCCATGGGCTGGGGGACTGACTCTCCCTCCATGGGCTGGGGGACTGACTCTCCCTCCATGGTGAGCGGGCTGGGGGACTGACTCTCCCTCCATGGTGAGGGGGCTGGGGGACTGACTCTCCCTCCATGGTGAGCGGGCTGGGGGACTGACTCTCCCTCCATGGTGAGCGGGCTGGGAGACTGACTCTCCCTCCATGGTGAGCGGGCTGGGGGACTGACTCTCCCTCCATGGGCTGGGGGACTGACTCTCCCTCCATGGTGAGCGGGCTGGGAGACTGACTCTCCCTCCATGGGCTGGGGGACTGACTCTCCCTCCATGGGCTGGGGGACTGACTCTCCCTCCATGGGCTGGGAGACTGACTCTCCCTCCATGGTGAGCGGGCTGGGGGACTGACTCTCCCTCCATGGTGAGCGGGCTGGGGGACTGACTCTCCCTCCATGGGCTGGGAGACTGACTCTCCCTCCATGGTGAGCGGGCTGGGGGACTGACTCTCCCTCCATGGGCTGGGGGACTGACTCTCCCTCCATGGTGAGCGGGCTGGGGGACTGACTCTCCCTCCATGGGCTGGGGGACTGACTCTCCCTCCATGGTGAGCGGGCTGGGGGACTGACTCTCCCTCCATGGGCTGGGGGACTGACTCTCCCTCCATGGGCTGGGGGACTGACTCTCCCTCCATGGGCTGGGGGACTGACTCTCCCTCCATGGGCTGGGGGACTGACTCTCCCTCCATGGGCTGGGGGACTGACTCTCCCTCCATGGTGAGCGGGCTGGGAGACTGACTCTCCCTCCATGGTGAGCGGGCTGGGAGACTGACTCTCCCTCCATGGGCTGGGGGACTGACTCTCCCTCCATGGGCTGGGGGACTGACTCTCCCTCCATGGGCTGGGGGACTGACTCTCCCTCCATGGTGAGCGGGCTGGGAGACTGACTCTCCCTCCATGGTGAGCGGGCTGGGGGACTGACTCTCCCTCCATGGGCTGGGGGACTGACTCTCCCTCCATGGTGAGCGGGCTGGGAGACTGACTCTCCCTCCATGGTGAGCGGGCTGGGAGACTGACTCTCCCTCCATGGGCTGGGAGACTGACTCTCCCTCCATGGGCTGGGAGACTGACTCTCCCTCCATGGTGAGCGGGCTGGGAGACTGACTCTCCCTCCATGGGCTGGGGGACTGACTCTCCCTCCATGGTGAGCGGGCTGGGAGACTGACTCTCCCTCCATGGTGAGCGGGCTGGGGGACTGACTCTCCCTCCATGGGCTGGGAGACTGACTCTCCCTCCATGGTGAGCGGGCTGGGGGACAGAGGGAGGACACAGGAGAGGAAGAGAAGGAGAGGGGGGGAGAGAGAGCGGTGGTGGAGGAGGAGGAGTCTCTACTAATGTGCTAAGATGGAGGACAAGGGTTCACTGTGTATCGGTGGTGAGATAGAGTAGCCTGGGTTCAAATACTATTCTAAATCTTTCAAATGCTTTGAGCGTTTACTTCAGCCTGCCTGGGGTTCCAGATCAGGGTTCCAGATCAGGGTTCCAGATCAGGGTTCCAGATCAGGGTTCCAGATCAGGGTTCCAGATCATGGGGGGGATTGGCAGTTTTGAGACTATTCTATTTGTTCAATTTTGCCAGGCAAGCTCAATCAAGCCCTGCTAAAAGTGTCTGAAATGATTTCAAATACTCTTTGAACCCAGGTCTGGCAAGTAGTCCGCCCCTTGACGTGAAGAAAAGAATAAGTACTATAAAAAATAAAAAATAAATCATGCTTTGATGCTTTCAATACACCTTCTACAGTGCAAATTAAAAAGGAAAGACATATTTGATCTTTTCAGGATCATAAAATGAGAGAAAGTTTGTAACTTTAAAGAACCTGGACTAAAGGATGACATATCTGGACTAAAGGATGACATATCTGGACTAAAGGATGACATACCTGGACTAAAGGATGACATACCTGGACTAAAGGATGACATACCTGGACTAAAGGATGACATACCTGGACTAAAGGATGACATACCTGGACTAAAGGATGACATACCTGGACTAAATGGTGACATACAGTGAGGGAAAAAAGTATTTGATCCCCTGCTGATTTTGTACATTTGCCCACTGACAAAGAAATGATCAGTCTATAATTTTAATGGTAGGTTTATTTGAACAGTGAGAGACAGAATAACAAAAAAAAATCCGGAAAAACGCATGTCAAAAATGTTATAAATTGATTTGCATTTTAATGAGGGAAATAAGTATTTGACCCCTCTGCAAAACATGACTTAGTACTTGGTGGCAAAACCCTTGTTGGCAATCACAGAGGTCAGACGTTTCTTGTAGTTGGCCACCTGGTTTGCACACATCTCAGGAGGGATTTTGTCCCACTCTTCTTTGCAGATCTTCTCCAAGTCATTAAGGTTTCGAGGCTGACGTTTGGCAACTCGAACCTTCAGCTCCCTCCACATATTTTCTATGGGATTAAGGTCTGGAGACTGGCTAGGCCACTCCAGGACCTTAATGTGCTTCTTCTTGAGCCACTCCACTGTGTGTTTTGGGTCATTGTCATGCTGGAATATCCATCCACAACCCGTTTTCAATGCCCTGGCTGAGGGAAGGAGGTTCTCACCCAAGATTTGACGGTACATGGCCCCGTCCATCGTCCCTTTGATGCGGTGAAGTTGTCCTGTCCCCTTAGCAGAAAAACCCCCCAAAGCTTAATGTTTCCACCTCCATGTTTGACGGTGGGGATGGTGTTCTTGGGGTCATAGGCAGCATTCCTCCTCCTCCAAACACGGCGAGTTGAGTTGATGCCAAAGAGCTCGATTTTGGTCTCATCTGACCACAACACTTTAACCCAGTTCTCCTCTGAATCATTCAGATGTTCATTGGCAAACTTCAGACGGGCCTGTATATGTTCTTTCTTGAGCAGGGGGACCTTGCGGGCGCTGCAGGATTTCAGTCCTTCACGGCGTAGTGTGTTACCAATTGTTTTCTTGGTGACTATGGTCCCAGCTGCCTTGAGATCATTGACAAGATCCTCCCGTGTAGTTCTGGGCTATTTCCTCACCGTTCTCATGATCATTGTAACTCCACGAGGTGAGATCGTGCATGGAGCCCCAGGCCGAGGAAGATTGACAGGTCTTTTGTGTTTCTTCCATTTGCGAATAATCACATCAACTGTTGTCACCTTCTCACCAAGCTGCTTGGCGATGGTCTTGTAGCCCATTCCAGCCTTGTGTAGGTCTACAATCTTGTCCCTGACATCCTTGGAGAGCTCTTTGGTCTTGGCCATGGTGGAGAGTTTGGAATCTGATTGATTGATTGCTTCTGTGGACAGGTGTCTTTTATACAGGTAACAAACTGAGATTAGGAGCACTCCCTTTAAGAGTGTGCTTCTAATCTCAGCTCTTTACCTTTTATAAAAAGACACCTGGGAGCCAGAAATCTTTCTGATTGAGAGGGGGTCAAATACTTATTTCCATCATTAAAATGCAAATACATTTCTAAAATTTTTGACATGCGTCTTTCAGGATTTTGTTGTTGTTATTCTGTCTCTCACTGTTCAAATAAACCTACCATTAAAATTATAGACTGATAATTTCTTTGTCAGTGGGCAAAATCAGCAGGGGATCAAATACTTTTTTCCCTCACTGTACCTGGACTAAAGGATGACATATCTGGACTAAAGGATGACATACCTGGACTAAAGGATGACATACCTGGACTAAAGGATAACGTACCTGGGCTGGGATGGACCTAAATACCAGACACTCTGCCAGAGGGAGGGAGGGACCAAGACCCAGAAGAAAATAAGGAAATATTAAAATAATAATACTATGAAACGGTCGGTTACTCAAACTGGAACTGAATAAGAGAGATAATAAATATAAAAAAGCAACACAATAAAACGGTTTATAAATTAGACAGACAGACAGACAGACAGACAGACAGACAGACAGACAGACAGACAGACAGACAGACAGACAGACAGACAGAGCTGTGTGGTATTTCAGCCTGAAGGCGTCCCAAATAGCACCCTATCCCCTATATAGGTCCAATAGGGCTCTGGTCAAAAGTAGCACACTACATAGGGAATAGGGTGCCACTTCAGCCATACCCTGGGTTGTATTTATTTTATCCAGAGGTAGAGCCAAGTATTAACCCTTCAGATCCCTTCTTTCGTTTACAGTAAAGCTCTCATCACCAACAACAGCCTGTAAGAAAGCTGCTCTTCTATTTAACCCCTGATAGGAATACTGCTGTAAGGGACTTAGCTAAGTCCCTTTCCCTAAGACCCCCCCCATCCTAACCCAACCCCCCCAATCTGTCCCCACCAATCCTCAACACACACAGATAGACAGATACCTCTTCCCTGTTCCAGTCCCACAGCGGAGACAGGCCATGCATCCAAAATGGCATTCTATTCCCTATTTAGTGCACTACTTTTGACCAAAGCCTTTTGTGTTTCCCTGTGGGCCCTGGTCAAAAGTAGTGCACTATATAGGGAATAGGGTGCCATTTGGGATAAAGCCAGGGCCCTGGACTTGCCCTGAGCTGCTTTACTTTCAAACCGAACCCTGACCTCATCCTGTCTTTCTTCAATGCAATACTTCAGCTGGCCACACAGTGGCGACAAACCCACAAGGCAAACAGACATTGCCCCTCTATGTTTTTCCTTCAGAGGAATGGCAGCCATCTCTGTCCAGAAGGAGAGGATATAACAGGACTGTAGATGTACGTTTCTCATGTGTCTACTCCAAGAGAAGCACAACAGTCAAGAGAGGAGAGTGACCTTTACAGTCTTAAGTTCACGACCTTTAACCTTTACACTCAGACAGTAGCTTAGAGATTCCATCTCGCAGGTTCTTCTTATTACATAATATCAATGTGCTTTTCTTTCTTTCTCCAAAACCTCTCTCACTTTTGTTTCCTGTTTTCTCCAAATATAATCATCAAGGATAGAGTGGTAGCACTTCGGGAGGGTGAGGAGGATGAGGAGGGTGAGGAGGATGAGGAGGGTGAAGACGGAGGATGAAAGATGTGTCAGTTACATGTTACAGCTAAAGGTTCTCTTCTCCTGAAGGATGGTCATCGGTGCATCCCAAACGGCACCTTATTCCCTACAGTAGTGCACTTATTTTGACCTGAGCCCTGGTCAATGAGCCCTGAGGGCCTTGGTCAAAAGTAGTGCACTATATATAGGGAATTGGGGATACTATTTGAGCCGCAGACCAACGTGTCAGTCCCAGGTTCGGCTGCTACAGGTTCTCCTCCCTGAGGCCCTCCAGGATCTTGATGAGGCTCTCCAGTCCAAACACGTAGCCCCGATCCGGCCCGTCGTGCACCGTCTGGTCGTCGCGGAAACCTTTGAAGGTGCTGTGGGCGAAGTCTATCATGCGGACGTCCACACTGACGCTAGGGCCGGAGGTTCGGGGTGGAGGAGGAGGGGGGCCGTGAGGGTCTGAGGGCGGGGGACCAAGGGCCTGGGGAGGCTGCTGTGGCTGTGGAGGGGTGGGGGGACAGTGTGGTGGGAGGAGCTGGAGCTTCGGTACTTCGGTGGGTCCCTGGACTCCTTGGAGCCCCACTATTAACCCCGGTCCCTGGACACCCATTCCTACTCCTGGGTTGACGGCCACTGCCTCCTCCTTCTCTGAGGGCATCTCAGCGGCTGGCTGTGGTGCAGGCGGTGATGCTTTCTGCCAGGCGTGGGCCAGCTCAGGCTCCTTCCCCTCATAGATGATGAGCAGGGAGGAGGAGTAGAAACGGTAGGTGGTCTGTCTCTCCAGAACGGCCTTCAGGCTGCGTAGCTTACACAGCATGGGCTCAAACAGGTCCTTCCTGAGCGACGCCCCGTTGTGCATGAACTGGTGGAGAGCGTGACGGAAGCCCTCGATGGACAGGCTGCGGCCGTAGTACTTGTTCCTGCACAGATAGTGGCCCGTGTCCATCTGGTACACCTGGAAGCATAGAACCACAGAGAAAATAGGTTACACCTGGAAGCATAGACCCACAGAGAGAACAGAGGTTACACCTGGACCATAGAACCACAGAGATCACACCTGGACCATAGAACCACAGAGAGAACAGAGGTTACACCTGGACCATAGAACCACAGAGATCACACCTGGACCATAGAACCACAGAGAGAACAGAGGTTACACCTGGACCATAGAACCACAGAGATCACACCTGGACCATAGCACCACAGAGATCACACCTGGACCATAGAACCACAGAGATCACACCTGGACCATAGAACCACAGAGATCACACCTGGACCATAGAACCACAGAGATCACACCTGGACCATAGAACCACAGAGATCACACCTGGACCATAGAACCACAGAGATCACACCTGGACCATAGAACCACAGAGATCACAAATGGACCATAGAACCACAGAGAGAACAGAGGTTATACCTGGACCATAGAACCACAGAGATCACACCTGGACCATAGAACCACAGAGATTACACCTGGACCATAGAACCACAGGGAGAACAGAGGTTACACCTGGACCATAGAACCACAGAGATCACACCTGGACCATAGAACCACAGAGATCACACCTGGACCATAGAACCACAGAGATCACACCTGGACCATAGAACCACAGAGATCACACCTGGACAGTAGAACCACAGAGAGAACAGAGAGAACACCTGGACCATAGAACCACAGAGAGAACACCTGGACCAATGCTCTCTCTAAACTGTGCGTGTGCGCGGGCGATCTTGTTGTAGGCTGAATGCATCAGAGTAGGATTAAATGATTGTAATTATACTTCAGTATACCATAGTAACATCTGACAAAAATATCTAAAAACACTGAAGCAGCAAACTTTGTGAAAACCAATACTTGTGTCATTCTCAAAACTTTTGACCAAGACACTGCGCTTAGACCTCCTACCATTAAAACAGAGAGATTAGACCTCCCTACCATTAAAACAGAGAGGTTAGACCTCCTACCATTAAAACAGAGAGGTTAGACCTCCTACCATTAACACAGAGAGGTTAGACCTCTACCATTAAAACAGAGAGGTTAGACCTCCTACCATTAAAACAGAGAGGTTAGACCTCCTACCATTAACACAGAGAGGTTAGACCTCCTACCATTAAAACAGAGAGGTTAGACCTCCTACCATTAACACAGAGAGGTTAGACCTCCTACCATTAAAACAGAGAGGTTAGACCTCTACCATTAAAACAGAGAGGTTAGACCTCCTACCATTAACACAGAGAGGTTAGACCTCCTACCATTAACACAGAGAGGTTAGACCTCCTACCATTAATACAGAGAGGTTAGACCTCCTACCATTAAAACAGAGAGGTTAGACCTCCTACCATTAACACAGAGAGGTTAGACCTCCTACCATTAAAACAGAGAGGTTAGACCTCCTACCATTAAAACAGAGAGGTTAGACCTCCTACCATTAAAACAGAGAGGTTAGACCTCCTACCATTAACACAGAGAGGTTAGACCTCCTACCATTAACACAGAGAGGTTAGACCTCCTACCATTAACACAGAGAGGTTAGACCTCCTACCATTAACACAGAGAGGTTAGACCTCCTACCATTAACACAGAGAGGTTAGACCTCCTACCATTAAAACAGAGAGGTTAGACCTCCTACTATTAAAACAGAGAGTTTAGACCTCCTACCATTAAACACAGAGAGGTTAGACCTCCTACCATTAACACAGAGGTTAGACCTCCTACCATTAAAACAGAGAGGTTAGACCTCCCTACCATTAAAACAGAGAGGTTAGACCTCCTACCATTAACACAGAGAGGTTAGACCTCCTACCATTAACACAGAGAGGTTAGACCTCCTACCATTAAAACTGAGAGGTTAGACCTCCTACCATTAAAACAGAGAGGTTAGACCTACCATTAAAACAGAGAGGTTAGACCTACCATTAAAACAGAGAGGTTAGACCTCCTACCATTAAAACAGAGAGGTTAGACCTCCTACCATTAAAACAGAGAGGTTAGACCTCTACCATTAAAACAGAGAGGTTAGACCTCCTACCATTAAAACAGAGAGGTTAGACCTCCTACCATTAACACAGAGAGGTTAGACCTCCTACCATTAAAACAGAGAGGTTAGACCTCCTACCATTAACACAGAGAGGTTAGACCTCCTACCATTAAAACAGAGAGGTTAGACCTCTACCATTAAAACAGAGAGGTTAGACCTCCTACCATTAACACAGAGAGGTTAGACCTCCTACCATTAAAACAGAGAGGTTAGACCTCCTACCATTAATACAGAGAGGTTAGACCTCCTACCATTAAAACAGAGAGGTTAGACCTCCTACCATTAACACAGAGAGGTTAGACCTCCTACCATTAAAACAGAGAGGTTAGACCTCCTACCATTAAAACAGAGAGTTAGACCTCCTACCATTAAAACAGAGAGGTTAGACCTCCTACCATTAACACAGAGAGGTTAGACCTCCTACCATTAACACAGAGAGGTTAGACCTCCTACCATTAACACAGAGAGGCTAGACCTCCTACCATTAACACAGAGAGGTTAGACCTCCTACCATTAAAACAGAGAGGTTAGACCTCCTACTATTAAAACAGAGAGGTTAGACCTCCTACCATTAAAACAGAGAGGTTAGACCTCCTACCATTAACACAGAGAGGTTAGACCTCCTACCATTAAAACAGAGAGGTTAGACCTCCTACCATTAAAACAGAGAGGTTAGACCTCCTACTATTAAAACAGAGAGGTTAGACCTCCTACCATTAAAACAGAGAGGTTAGACCTACCATTAAAACAGAGAGGTTAGACCTACCATTAAAACAGAGAGGTTAGACCTCCTACCATTAAAACAGAGAGGTTAGACCTCCTACCATTAACACAGAGAGGTTAGACCTCCTACCATTAACACAGAGAGGTTAGACCTCCTACCATTAAAACTGAGAGGTTAGACCTCCTACCATTAAAACAGAGAGGTTAGACCTACCATTAAAACAGAGAGGTTAGACCTACCATTAAAACAGAGAGGTTAGACCTCCTACCATTAAAACAGAGAGGTTAGACCTCCTACCATTAAAACAGAGAGGTTAGACCTCCTACCATTAAAACAGAGAGGTTAGACCTCCTACCATTAAAACAGAGAGGTTAGACCTACTACCATTAACACAGAGAGGTTAGACCTCCTACCATTAAAACAGAGAGGTTAGACCTCCTACCATTAAAACAGAGAGGTTAGACCTCCTACCATTAACACAGAGAGGTTAGACCTCCTACCATTAAGACAGAGAGGTTAGACCTCCTACCATTAACACAGAGAGGTTAGACCTCCCTACCATTAAAACAGAGAGGTTAGACCTCCTACCATTAACACAGAGAGGTTAGACCTCCTACCATTAACACAGAGAGGTTAGACCTCCTAAAACAGAGAGGTTAGACCTCCTACCATTAACACAGAGAGGTTAGACCTCTACCATTAAAACAGAGAGGTTAGACCTCTACCATTAAAACAGAGAGGTTAGACCTCCTACCATTAAAACAGAGGTTAGACCTCCTAAAACAGAGAGGTTAGACCTCCTACCATTAACACAGAGAGGTTAGACCTCCTACCATTAAAACAGAGGTTAGACCTCCTAAAACAGAGAGGTTAGACCTCCTACCATTAACACAGAGAGGTTAGACCTCCTACCATTAAAACAGAGAGGTTAGACCTCTACCATTAACACAGAGAGGTTAGACCTCCTACCATTAAAACAGAGAGGTTAGACCTCCTACCATTAAAACAGAGAGGTTAGACCTACCATTAAAACAGAGAGGTTAGACCTCCTGCCATTAAAACAGAGAGGTTAGACCTCCTGCCATTAAAACAGAGAGGTTAGACCTCTACCATTAACACAGAGAGGTTAGACCTCCTACCATTAACACAGAGAGGTTAGACCTCCTACCATTAAAACAGAGAGGTTAGACCTCCTACCATTAAAACAGAGAGGTTAGACCTCCTACCATTAAAACAGAGAGGTTAGACCTCCTACCATTAAAACAGAGAGGTTAGACCTACTACCATTAACACAGAGAGGTTAGACCTCCTACCATTAAAACAGAGAGGTTAGACCTCCTACCATTAAAACAGAGAGGTTAGACCTCCTACCATTAACACAGAGAGGTTAGACCTCCTACCATTAAAACAGAGAGGTTAGACCTCCTACCATTAACACAGAGAGGTTAGACCTCCTACCATTAACACAGAGAGGTTAGACCTCCTACCATTAACACAGAGAGGTTAGACCTCCTACCATTAAAACAGAGAGGTTCGACCTCCTACCATTAAAACAGAGAGGTTAGACCTCCTACCATTAAAACAGCGAGGTTAGACCTCCTACCATTAAAACAGAGAGGTTAGACCTCCTACCATTAACACAGAGAGGTTAGACCTCCTACCATTAACACAGAGAGGTTAGACCTCCTACCATTAACACAGAGAGGTTAGACCTCCTACCATTAAAACAGAGAGGTTAGACCTCCTACCATTAAAACAGAGAGGTTAGACCTACCATTAAAACAGAGAGGTTAGACCTCCTACCATTAACACAGAGAGGTTAGACCTCCTACCATTAAAACAGAGAGGTTAGACCTCCTACCATTAAAACAGAGAGGTTAGACCTCCTACCATTAAAACAGAGAGGTTAGACCTCCTACCATTAAAACAGAGAGGTTAGACCTCTACCATTAAAACAGACCGATAACAGAGAGGGGAAATAAAAGAGATTAGAACGTGGGGCAGTCATCTATCTGATTTATCACAGAATAAATGGAGGAGGAGAGAAGGCCTTTTGAAGCTGGATGGAGGATTAATGCTGTGGCTATTGTCTGTCTCATCTGTACTGCTGTTATAGGCTCTACATTGTAAACAGACAGTCAGTCACGCCATCCGCCCCTCTGTAATTCATCTTTTGTTTCTAAACGTGTGTGTGTGTGTGTGTGTGTGTCTGGGATAAAGGCGGAAGGTGAATTTTAGTTCCAACCGAATGGACAATGAAGTATCTATTGTATCCCAGTTGTTTGTTATTTGTAAATTGATAGGATATTCAGTATCCTCCCTTCTGTCCTTCTCTGGTTACTGCTGTGGGCTTTTTGTCTGAGCCCAGGTGTTAGGAGAAACAGAAGAAAGATAGAGACGCGAGTAAATAATCTATGGCGTAGTAGCAGCTACTGTGTCCTGAGACAAGACAACCTCAGCATCCTCTTCTCCAATCTGATCCTTCCATCAAGCTCCAGAATAGACAAGTCAAGAAAGCTATTAGAAATACTGCATATTTCAAGCATAATCCATCCATTTAATGCTACGGAAGCATGAATGTTCCTTGACAGTTCTTCTTGGGTTGGTGTCCCTCTTGCATAAGAGGTCTCCTAATCTCAAATGGGACTTCCATGTGAAATCAAGTTGAACAAAAGGTCAGTTTACTGAAGAAAATGTGGGTGCTTGCTACCAGCTGTCTAAAAGCATTTAGTTGGAAAAACATGAATATTAACAAATGTTAAAGAAACAAGAAGTAGGACCAGCCCTCACCTGCATCCCACAGACACGCACCCCCAGGGTGGCGGAGGTGCTCTGTTCACACTTCTTCATCTGCCTGGCAGCCTTCTCCTCCGAGGCATCGTCCCCGTGCTGCCGTGTGCCCATCTTCAGGTCCAGGATGCACGGGTAGCTGAAGTGGTGGACCACATTCTCCAGAAGCAGGAACTCTAGGAGGGGTTAGAGGTCAAGGAACACAAACTCTCTCTTCGGAGCAAAGGTATTAGCTAAAACAGTCAAAGTAATATGCTGCTCCACTCTTTAAACTTCATTCAGGGAGGAGGTCAAATAAATGCTGTCTCTTCCCATTGTAGAGGTGGTGAGTTGGACTCACGCTCACGTTATGATGTAGTCCTGTCTGCTACTTAAAATCAGTGTCACCCTCGGTCCAAGAGGACATCTCCTCTTGGTTAGTCCATTAGGGCGTATCTTCCTAGTTCTAATGATTAGTCCATTAGGACGTATCTTCCTAGTTCTAACGGTTAGTCCATTAGGGCGTATCTTCCTAGTTCTAATGGTTAGTCCATTAGGACGTATCTTCCTAGTTCTAACGGTTAGTCCATTAGGGCGTATCTTCCTAGTTCTAATGGTTAGTCCTTTAGGACGTATCTTCCTAGTTCTAATGGTTAGTCCATTAGGGCGTATCTTCCTAGTTCTAACGGTTAGTCCATATCTTCCTAGTTCTAATGGTTAGTCCATTAGGACGTATCTTCCTAGTTCTAATGGTTAGTCCATTAGGGCGTATCTTCCTAGTTCTAATGGTTAGTCCATTAGGGCGTATCTTCCTAGTTCTAATGGTTAGTCCTTTAGGACGTATCTTCCTAGTTCTAATGGTTAGTCTATTAGGGCGTATCTTCCTAGTTCTAATGGTTAGTCCATTAGGACGTATCTTCCTAGTTCTAATGGTTAGTCCATTAGGGCGTATCTTCCTAGTTCTAATGGTTAGTCCATTAGGGCGTATCTTCCTAGTTCTAATGGTTAGTCCATTAGGGCGTATCTTCCTAGTTCTAATGGTTAGTCCATTAGGACGTATCTTCCTAGTTCTAATGGTTAGTCCATTAGGACGTATCTTCCTAGTTCTAATGGTTAGTCCATTAGGACGTATCTTCCTAGTTCTAATGGTTAGTCCATTAGGGCGTATCTTCCTAGTTCTAATGGTTAGTCCATTAGGACGTATCTTCCTAGTTCTAATGGTTAGTCCATTAGGGCGTATCTTCCTAGTTCTAATGGTTAGTCCATTAGGGCGTATCTTCCTAGTTCTAATGGTTAGTCCATTAGGACGTATCTTCCTAGTTCTAATGGTTAGTCCATTAGGACGTATCTTCCTAGTTCTAATGGTTAGTCCATTAGGACGTATCTTCCTAGTTCTAATGGTTAGTCCATTAGGACGTATCTTCCTAGTTCTAATGGTTAGTCCATTAGGACGTATCTTCCTAGTTCTAATGGTTAGTCCATTAGGACGTATCTTCCTAGTTCTAATGGTTAGTCCATTAGGGCGTATCTTCCTAGTTCTAATGGTTAGTCCATTAGGACGTATCTTCCTAGTTCTAATGGTTAGTCCATTAGGGCGTACCTTCCTGGGTTCATAGCTTACTGACTCAAACACTTTGTACAAATAGTGTAAGCATCTACAGACTATCTACACACAACTAACTAAAGTATTGCCAGTGATACTTAGCTGTACACAACAGGAGGCAAATATATCACACGTATACAGTAGCTAAAAGAGTGGAAAGGACATATGGGAGGGAGTGGAGTACAGCCAAATAACAAAGCAACAACAAACACCATCCTCTGGCTGGACTGGCTGAGTGTCAGGTTGCTTTGAAGATGCACTTTGAAGACAAATAACTAAGTCCTTAAGCTGTAGATGTGTAGAGTATCTTAATACTACATTATAATTATTTTTGCACTATGGCCTATTTATTGCCTTACCTCCATAACTTACTACATGTGCACACACTGTATGTAGATTTTCTATTGTGTTATTGACTGAACGTTTTGTTTATTCAATATGTAACTCTATGTTGTTGTTTTTATCGCACTGCTTTGCTTTATCTTGGCCAGGTAGCAGTTGTAAATGAGAACTTGTTCTCAACTGGCTTACCTGGTTAAATAAAGGTGAAATAAATAAAAAATAAAACTAATGCTACAGTGCATAACACCCAGCCATCGTAATGCTACAGCGCATAACACCCAGCCATCGTAATGCTACAGCGCATAACACCCAGCCATCGTAATTCTACAGTGCATAACACCCAGCCATCGTAATTCTACAGTGCATAACACCCAGCCATCGTAATGCTACAGCGCATAACACCCAGCCATCGTAATGCTACAGTGCATAACACCCAGCCATCGTAATGCTACAGCGCATAACACCCAGCCATCGTAATGCTACAGCGCATAACACCCAGCCATCGTAATGCTACAGTGCATAACACCCAGCCATCGTAATGCTACAGTGCATAACACCCAGCCATCGTAATGCTACAGCGCATAACACCCAGCCATCGTAATGCTACAGCGCATAACACCCAGCCATCGTAATTCTACAGTGCATAACACCCAGCCATCGTAATGCTACAGCGCATAACACCCAGCCATCGTAATGCTACAGTGCATAACACCCAGCCATCGTAATTCTACAGTGCATAACACCCAGCCATCGTAATTCTACAGTGCATAACACCCAGCCATCGTAATGCTACAGCGCATAACACCCAGCCATCGTAATGCTACAGCGCATAACACCCAGCCATCGTAATACTACAGCGCATAACACCCAGCCATCGTAATGCTACAGCGCATAACACCCAGCCATCGTAATGCTACAGCGCATAACACCCAGCCATCGTAATGCTACAGCGCATAACACCCAGCCATCGTAATGCTACAGCGCATAACACCCAGCCATCGTAATTCTACAGCGCATAACACCCAGCCATCGTAATGCTACAGCGCGATAACACCCAGCCATCGTAATTCTACAGCGCATAACACCCAGCCATCGTAATGCTACAGCGCATAACACCCAGCCATCGTAATGCTACAGCGCATAACACCCAGCCATCGTAATGCTACAGCGCATAACACCCAGCCATCGTAATGCTACAGCGCATAACACCCAGCCATCGTAATGCTACAGCGCATAACACCCAGCCATCGTAATGCTACAGCGCATAACACCCAGCCATCGTAATGCTACAGCGCATAACACCCAGCCATCGTAATGCTACAGCGCATAACACCCAGCCATCGTAATGCTACAGCGCATAACACCCAGCCATCGTAATGCTACAGCGCATAACACCCAGCCATCGTAATGCTACAGCGCATAACACCCAGCCATCGTAATGCTACAGCGCATAACACCCAGCCATCGTAATGCTACAGCGCATAACACCCAGCCATCGTAATGCTACAGCGCATAACACCCAGCCATCGTAATGCTACAGCGCATAACACCCAGCCATCGTAATGCTACAGCGCACAACACCCAGCCATCGTAATGCTACAGCGCATAACACCCAGCCATCGTAATGCTACAGCGCATAACACCCAGCCATCGTAATGCTACAGCGCATAACACCCAGCCATCGTAATGCTACAGCGCATAACACCCAGCCATCGTAATGCTACAGCGCATAACACCCAGCCATCGTAATGCTACAGCGCATAACACCCAGCCATCGTAATGCTACAGCGCATAACACCCAGCCATCGTAATGCTACAGCGCATAACACCCAGCCATCGTAATGCTACAGCGCATAACACCCAGCCATCGTAATGCTACAGCGCACTAACACCCAGCCATCGTAATGCTACAGCGCATAACACCCAGCCATCGTAATGCTACAGCGCATAACACCCAGCCATCGTAATGCTACAGCGCATAACACCCAGCCATCGTAATGCTACAGTGCATAACACCCAGCCATCGTAATGCTACAGCGCATAACACCCAGCCATCGTAATGCTACAGCGCATAACACCCAGCCATCGTAATGCTACAGCGCATAACACCCAGCCATCGTAATGCTACAGCGCATAACACCCAGCCATCGTAATGCTACAGCGCACAACACCCAGCCATCGTAATGCTACAGCGCATAACACCCAGCCATCGTAATGCTACAGCGCTTAACACCCAGCCATCGTAATGCTACAGCGCATAACACCCAGCCATCGTAATGCTACAGCGCATAACACCCAGCCATCGTAATGCTACAGCGCATAACACCCAGCCATCGTAATGCTACAGCGCATAACACCCAGCCATCGTAATGCTACAGCGCATAACACCCAGCCATCGTAATGCTACAGCGCATAACACCCAGCCATCGTAATGCTACAGCGCATAACACCCAGCCATCGTAATGCTACAGCGCACAACACCCAGCCATCGTAATGCTACAGCGCATAACACCCAGCCATCGTAATGCTACAGCGCATAACACCCAGCCATCGTAATGCTACAGCGCTTAACACCCAGCCATCGTAATGCTACAGCGCATAACACCCAGCCATCGTAATGCTACAGCGCATAACACCCAGCCATCGTAATGCTACAGCGCATAACACCCAGCCATCGTAATGCTACAGCGCATAACACCCAGCCATCGTAATGCTACAGCGCATAACACCCAGCCATCGTAATGCTACAGCGCATAACACCCAGCCATCGTAATGCTACAGCGCATAACACCCAGCCATCGTAATGCTACAGCGCATAACACCCAGCCATCGTAATGCTACAGCGCATAACACCCAGCCATCATAATGCTACAGCGCATAACACCCAGCCATCGTAATGCTACAGCGCATAACACCCAGCCATCGTAATGCTACAGCGCATAACACCCAGCCATCGTAATGCTACAGCGCATAACACCCAGCCATCGTAATGCTACAGCGCATAACACCCAGCCATCGTAATGCTACAGCGCATAACACCCAGCCATCGTAATGCTACAGCGCATAACACCCAGCCATCGTAATGCTACAGCGCATAACACCCAGCCATCGTAATGCTGCAGCGCATAACACCCAGCCATCGTAATGCTACAGCGCATAACACCCAGCCATCGTAATGCTACAGCGCATAACACCCAGCCATCGTAATGCTACAGCGCATAACACCCAGCCATCGTAATGCTACAGTGCATAACACCCAGCCATCGTAATGCTACAGCGCATAACACCCAGCCATCGTAATGCTACAGCGCATAACACCCAGCCATCGTAATGCTACAGCGCATAACACCCAGCCATCGTAATGCTACAGCGCATAACACCCAGCCAATCGTAATGCTACAGCGCATAACACCCAGCCATCGTAATGCTACAGCGCATAACACCCAGCCATCGTAATGCTACAGCGCATAACACCCAGCCATCGTAATGCTACAGCGCATAACACCCAGCCATCGTAATGCTACAGCGCATAACACCCAGCCATCGTAATGCTACAGCGCATAACACCCAGCCATCGTAATGCTACAGCGCATAACACCCAGCCATCGTAATGCTACAGCGCATAACACCCAGCCATCGTAATGCTACAGCGCATAACACCCAGCCATCGTAATGCTACAGCGCATAACACCCAGCCATCGTAATGCTACAGCGCATAACACCCAGCCATCGTAATGCTACAGCGCACAACACCCAGCCATCGTAATGCTACAGCGCATAACACCCAGCCATCGTAATGCTACAGCGCATAACACCCAGCCATCGTAATGCTACAGTGCATAACACCCAGCCATCGTAATGCTACAGTGCATAACACCCAGCCATCGTAATGCTACAGCGCATAACACCCAGCCATCGTAATGCTACAGTGCATAACACCCAGCCATCGTAATGCTACAGTGCATAACACCCAGCCATCGTAATGCTACAGTGCATAACACCCAGCCATCGTAATGCTACAGTGCATAACACCCAGCCATCGTAATGCTACAGTGCATAACACCCAGCCATCGTAATGCTACAGTGCATAACACCCAGCCATCGTAATGCTACAGTGCATAACACCCAGCCATCGTAATGCTACAGTGCATAACACCCAGCCATCGTAATGCTACAGTGCATAACACCCAGCCATCGTAATGCTACAGCGCATAACACCCAGCCATCGTAATGCTACAGCGCACAACACCCAGCCATCGTAATGCTACAGTGCATAACACCCAGCCATCGTAATGCTACAGCGCATAACACCCAGCCATCGTAATGCTACAGTGCACAACACCCAGCCATCGTAATGCTACAGTGCATAACACCCCAGCCATCGTAATGCTACAGCGCATAACACCCAGCCATCGTAATGCTACAGCCATAACACCCAGCCATCGTAATGCTACAGCGCATAACACCCAGCCATCGTAATGCTACAGTGCATAACACCCAGCCATCGTAATGCTACAGCGCATAACACCCAGCCATCGTAATGCTACAGTGCATAACACCCAGCCATCGTAATGCTACAGTGCATAACACCCAGCCATCGTAATGCTACAGCGCATAACACCCAGCCATCGTAATGCTACAGCGCATAACACCCAGCCATCGTAATGCTACAGCGCATAACACCCAGCCATCGTAATGCTACAGTGCATAACACCCAGCCATCGTAATGCTACAGCGCATAACACCCAGCCATCGTAATGCTACAGTGCATAACACCCAGCCATCGTAATGCTACAGTGCATAACACCCAGCCATCGTAATGCTACAGCGCATAACACCCAGCCATCGTAATGCTACAGTGCATAACACCCAGCCATCGTAATGCTACAGTGCATAACACCCAGCCATCGTAATGCTACAGCGCATAACACCCAGCCATCGTAATGCTACAGCGCATAACACCCAGCCATCGTAATGCTACAGCGCATAACACCCAGCCATCGTAATGCTACAGTGCATAACACCCAGCCATCGTAATGCTACAGCGCATAACACCCAGCCATCGTAATGCTACAGTGCATAACACCCAGCCATCGTAATGCTACAGTGCATAACACCCAGCCATCGTAATGCTACAGCGCATAACACCCAGCCATCGTAATGCTACAGCGCATAACACCCAGCCATCGTAATGCTACAGTGCATAACACCCAGCCATCGTAATGCTACAGTGCATAACACCCAGCCATCGTAATGCTACAGCGCATAACACCCAGCCATCGTAATGCTACAGTGCATAACACCCAGCCATCGTAATGCTACACAGTTATTATAAAACCCTCCCAGCTGCTGTTCATCTTCTCCTATATCAAAGCCTTACAGCCAAACCTCTATAAAACTCCTTCTGATCTGCTAGTTCAATCCAATTTGTACTGGTCCAGAACCATCCAGCATTCTTTGAACAACAGGCATACGTGTCCTCATAGCGGTAACTCTATAGGCCAATTCTGGATTGCGACATGCAGCTGGATCTACAAAACAGATGGCGTGTTGAGACCTATTATGTGTATAAACCCTAGATGACTGACAGGGGGCGCTGTTTTGAAGACACTGCGCAGGCCATTTTTGTACTCCATTGTAAAAAAGATTTTTGGAAGCTATAGAAATGCATTTTGTTTGTCTACATTATATTTTTCAAAGTTATATTCTGTTACAGACACCTTGATGCATACTTTTAAGTTATATTATGTGAAATTAAGATTTAGCTTTGAACCCAAGTGCAGGAGTCAACCTTCAAGTGCAGGAGTCAAGTCACGGTAAAATGTCCCTTTTCCTCTCACTGGGCAGAAAGCTGAGCAGGAATGTGTGAGCACAGTGGAAAATCTAATCTGCCCTTGACGTCTGTAGTTTCTACTTTGCACTGCAGCTGTCAGACTGTGGGACAGTGCTTTCCTTTAACATGGGGGCTCCAGGGATCACATCTACTAAGCATTTCAAACAAAAAGTTTTAAAAAAGAAAGTTATTGCAACTATTCCTCTTCTTTCTTTAAACAAAGTAAAAAGACAGAGCCTGTGTCAGAAATGGCAGCCTATTCCATATCTACAGTGGGGAGAACAAGTATTTGATACACTGCCGATTTTGCAGGTTTTCCTACTTACAAAGCATGTAGAGGTCTGTCATTTTTATCATAGGTACACTTCAACTGTGAGAGACGGAATCTAAAAAAACAAAAATCCAGAAAATCACATTGTATGATTTTAAAGTAATTAATTTGCATTTTATTGCATGACATAAGTATTTGATACATCAGAAAAGCAGAACTTAATATTTGGTACAGAAACCTTTGTTTGCAATTACAGAGATCATACGTTTCCTGTAGGTCTTGACCAGGTTTGCACACACTGCAGCAGGGATTTTGGCCCACTCCTCCATACAGACCTTCTCCAGATCCTTCAGGTTTCGGGGCTGTCGCTGGGCAAAACGGACGTTCAGCTCCCTCCAAAGATTTTCTATTGGGTTCAGGTCTGGAGACTGGCTAGGCCACTCCAGGACCTTGAGATGCTTCTTACGGAGCCACTCCTTAGTTGCCCTGGCTGTGTGTTTCGGGTCGTTGTCATACTGGAAGACCCAGCCACGACCCATCTTCAATGCTCTTACTGAGGGAAGGAGGTTGTTGGCCAATATCTTGCGATACATGGCCCCATCCATCCTCCCCTCAATACGGTGCAGTCGTCCTGTCCCCTTTGCAGAAAAGCATCCCCAAAGAATGATGTTTCCACCTCCATGCTTCACGGTTGGGATGGTGTTCTTGGGGTTGTACTCATCCTTCTTCTTCCTCCAAACACGGCGAGTGGAGTTTAGACCAAAAAGCTCTATTTTTGTCTCAACAGACCACATGACCTTCTCCCATTCCTCCTCTGGATCATCCAAATGGTCATTGGCAAACTTCAGACGGGCCTGGACATGCGCTGGCTTGAGCAAGGGGACCTTGCGTGTGCTGCAGGATTTTAATCCATGACGGCGTAGTGTGTTACTAATGGTTTTCTTTGAGACTGTGGTCCCAGCTCTCTTCAGGTCATTGACCAGGTCCTGCCGTGTAGTTCTGGGCTGATCCCTCACCTTCCTCATGATCATTGATGCCCCACGAGGTGAGATCTTACATGGAGCCCCAGACCGAGGGTGATTGACCGTCATCTTGAACTTCTTCCATTTTCTAATAATTGCGCCAACAGTTGTTGCCTTCTCACCAAGCTGCTTGCCTATTGTCCTGTAGCCCATCCCAGCCTTGTGCAGGTCTACAATTTTATCCCTGATGTCCTTACACAGCTCTCTGGTCTTGGCCATTGTGGAGAGGTTGGAGTCTGTTTGATTGAGTGTGTGGACAGGTGTCTTTAATTCAGGTAACGAGTTCAAACAGGTGCAGTTAATACAGGTAATGAGTGGAGAACAGGAGGGCTTCTTAAAGAAAATCTAACAGGTCTGTGAGAGCAGGAATTCTTACTGGTTGGTAGGTGATCAAATAATTATGTCATGCAATAAAATGCAAATTAATTACTTAAAAATCATACACTGTGATTTTCTGGATTTTTTTTTAGATTCCGTCTCTCACAGTTGAAGTGTACCTATGATAAAAATTACAGACCTCTACATGCTTTGTAAATAGGGAAACCTGCAAAATCTGCAGTGTATCAAATACTTGTTCTCCCCACTGTAGTGCACTACCTGGCACCCTATTCCATATGTAGTGCACTACTTTTGAACAGGGCCCATAGGGAAATCGGGTGCCATTTGGGATGCAGAGAGATAGACAGTCAGGTACACAGTGAACTTGATCTAAACACCTCAACCACCCATTCCTAGGCCACCGGAGACAGAGACTAAGGTTGAGTCCAAAATGGCACCCTATTCCCTATATAATGCGCTCCTTTTTCCAGACACTGAAGTCGAGGACATCCCATTCCCAACCCTAAGATTGTGCAGTACAACATTTCTTCTAATAATATTCGGTTCCTGTGGTCTGTGTTGATATGGTCAGTGAAGAACCTGACACTACTTTGACAGTAGGGGAGAACCTGACACTACTTTGACAGTAGGGGAGAACATGACACTACTTTGACAGTAGGGGAGAACCTGACAGTACTTTGACAGTAGGGGAGAACCTGACACTACTTTGACAGTAGGGGGAGAACCTGACACTACTTTGACAGTAGGGTTGAACCTGACACTACTTTGACAGTAGGGGAGAACCTGACACTACTTTGACAGTAGGGGGAGAACCTGACAGTAGGGGGAGAACCGGACACTACTTTGACAGTAGGGGAGAACCTGACACTACTTTGACAGTAGGGGAGAACCTGACAGTAGGGGGAGAACCGGACACTACTTTGACAGTAGGGGAGAACCTGACACTACTTTGACAGTAGGGGAGAACCTGACAGTACTTTGACAGTAGGGGAGAACCTGACACTACTTTGACAGTAGGGGAGAACCTGACAGTAGGGGAGAACCTGACAGCAGGGGGAGAACCTGACACTACTTTGACAGTAGGGGGAGAACCTGACACTACTTTGACAGTAGGGGGAGAACCTGACACTACTTTGACAGTAGGGTTGAACCTGACACTACTTTGACAGTAGGGGAGAACCTGACACTACTTTGACAGTAGGGGGAGAACCTGACAGTAGGGGGAGAACCGGACACTACTTTGACAGTAGGGGAGAACCTGACACTACTTTGACAGTAGGGGGAGAACCTGACACTACTTTGACAGTAGGGGAGAACCGGACACTACTTTGACAGTAGGGGAGAACCTGACACTACTTTGACAGTAGGGGAGAACCTGATACTACTTTGACAGTAGGGGGAGAACCTGACACTACTTTGACAGTAGGGGAGAACCTGACAGTAGGGGAGAACCTGACACTACTTTGACAGTAGGGGGAGAACATGACACTACTTTGACAGTAGGGGGAGAACCGGACACTACTTTGACAGTAGGGGAGAACCTGACAGTAGGGGAGAACCTGACACTACTTTGACAGTAGGGGGAGAACATGACACTACTTTGACAGTAGGGGAGAACCCGGACACTACTTTGACAGTAGGGGGAGAACCTGACACTACTTTGACAGTAGGGGAGAACCTGATACTACTTTGACAGTAGGGGAGAACCTGACACTACTTTGACAGTAGGGGAGAACCTGACAGTAGGGGAGAACCTGACACTACTTTGACAGTAGGGGGAGAACATGACACTACTTTGACAGTAGGGGAGAACCTGACACTACTTTGACAGTAGGGGAGAACCTGATACTACTTTGACAGTAGGGGGAGAACCTGACACTACTTTGACAGTAGGGGAGAACCTGACAGTAGGGGAGAACATGACACTACATTGACAGTAGGGGGAGAACCTGACACTACTTTGACAGTAGGGGAGAACCTGACACTACTTTGACAGTAGGGGAGAACCTGACAGTAGGGGAGAACCTGACACTACTTTGACAGTAGGGGGAGAACATGACACTACTTTGACAGTAGGGGGAGAACCTGACACTACTTTGACAGTAGGGGAGAACCTGACACTACTTTGACAGTAGGGGGAGAACCTGACACTACTTTGACAGTAGGGGTGAACCTGACACTACTTTGACAGTAGGGGGAGAACCTGACACTACTTTGACAGTAGGGGGAGAACCTGACACTACTTTGACAGTAGGGGTGAACCTGACACTACTTTGACAGTAGGGGAGAACCTGATACTACTTTGACAGTAGGGGGAGAACCTGACAGTAGGGGGAGAACCTGACACTACTTTGACAGTAGGGGGAGAACCTGACACTACTTTGACAGTAGGGGAGAACCTGACAGTAGGGGAGAACCTGACACTACTTTGACAGTAGGGGAGAACCTGACACTACTTTGACAGTAGGGGAGAACCTGACACTACTTTGACAGTAGGGGAGAACCTGACACTACTTTGACAGTGAGGGAGAACCTGACAGTAGGGGGAGAACCTGACACTACTTTGACAGTAGGGGAGAACCTGACACTACTTTGACAGTAGGGGAGAACCTGACACTACTTTGACAGTAGGGGGAGAACCTGACAGTAGGGGAGAACCTGACAGTAGGGGGAGAACATGACACTACTTTGACAGTAGGGGGAGAACCTGACACTACTTTGACAGTAGGGGAGAACCTGACACTACTTTGACAGTAGGGGGAGAACCTGACACTACTTTGACAGTAGGGGGAGAACATGACACTACTTTGACAGTAGGGGGAGAACCTGACACTACTTTGACAGTAGGGGGAGAACCTGACACTACTTTGACAGTATGGGGAGAACCTGACAGTAGGGGAGAACATGACACTACTTTGACAGTAGGGGGAGAACCTGACAGTAGGGGGGAACATGACACTACTTTGACAGTAGGGGGAGAACCTGACACTACTTTGACAGTAGGGGGAGAACCTGACAATACTTTGACAGTAGGGGAGAACCTGACACTACTTTGACAGTAGGGGAGAATCTGACAGTAGGGGAGAACCTGACACTACTTTGACAGTATGGGGAGAACCTGACAGTAGGGGAGAACATGACACTACTTTGACAGTAGGGGAGAACCTGACAGTAGGGGAGAACATGACACTACTTTGACAGTAGGGGGAGAACCTGACACTACTTTGACAGTAGGGGAGAACCTGACAGTAGGGGAGAACATGACACTACTTTGACAGTAGGGGAGAACCTGACACTACTTTGACAGTAGGGGGAGAACCTGACAGTACTTTGACAGTAGGGGAGAACCTGACACTACTTTGACAGTAGGGGAGAACATGACACTATTTTGACAGTAGGGGAGAACCTGACAGTAGGGGAGAACATGACACTACTTTGACAGTAGGGGGAGAACCTGACACTACTTTGACAGTAGGGGGAGAACCTGACAGTAGGGGAGAACATGACACTACTTTGACAGTAGGGGAAAACCTGACACTACTTTGACAGTAGGGGGAGAACCTGACAGTACTTTGACAGTAGGGGGAGAACCTGACACTACTTTGACAGTAGGGGGAGAACCTGACAGTAGGGGGAGAACCTGACAGTACTTTGACAGTAGGGGAGAACCTGACACTACTTTGACAGTAGGGGAGAACCTGACACTACTTTGACAGTAGGGGGAGAACCTGACACTACTTTGACAGTAGGGGAGAACCTGACAGTACTTTGACAGTAGGGGAGAACCTGACACTACTTTGACAGTAGGGGGAGAACCTGACAGTACTTTGACAGTAGGGGGAGAACCTGACACTACTTTGACAGTAGGGGAGAACCTGACAGTAGGGGAGAACCTGACAGTACTTTGACAGTAGGGGGAGAACCTGACACTACTTTGACAGTAGGGGAGAACCTGACACTACTTAGACAGTAGGGGGAGAACCTGACACTACTTTGACAGTAGGGGGAGAACCTGACACTACTTTGACAGTAGGGGGAGAACCTGACACTACTTTGACAGTAGGGGGAGAACCTGACACTAATTTGACCGTAGGGGGAGAACCTGACACTACTTTGACAGTAGGGGGAGAACCTGACACTACTTTGACAGTAGGGGGAGAACCTGACAGTAGGGGAGAACCTGACACTACTTTGACAGTAGGGGGAGAACCTGACACTACTTTGACAGTAGGGGAGAACCTGACAGTAGGGGAGAACCTGACACTACTTTGACAGTATGGGGAGAACCTGACAGTAGGGGAGAACATGACACTACTTTGACAGTAGGGGGAGAACCTGACAGTAGGGGAGAACATGACACTACTTTGACAGTAGGGGGAGAACCTGACACTACTTTGACAGTAGGGGAGAACCTGACAGTAGGGGGGAACATGACACTACTTTGACAGTAGGGGAGAACCTGACACTACTTTGACAGTAGGGGGAGAACCTGACAGTACTTTGACAGTAGGGGAGAACCTGACACTACTTTGACAGTAGGGGAGAACATGACACTATTTTGACAGTAGGGGAGAACCTGACAGTAGGGGAGACATGACACTACTTTGACAGTAGGGGAGAACCTGACACTACTTTGACAGTAGGGGGAGAACCTGACAGTAGGGGAGAACATGACACTACTTTGACAGTAGGGGAGAACCTGACACTACTTTGACAGTAGGGGGAGAACCTGACAGTACTTTGACAGTAGGGGAGAACCTGACACTACTTTGACAGTAGGGGAGAACCTGACAGTACTTTGACAGTAGGGGGAGAACCTGACACTACTTTGACAGTAGGGGGAGAACCTGACACTACTTTGACAGTAGGGGAGAACCTGACACTACTTTGACAGTAGGGGGAGAACCTGACACTACTTTGACAGTAGGGGGAGAACCTGACACTACTTTGACAGTAGGGGAGAACCTGACACTACTTTGACAGTAGGGGAGAACCTGACACTACTTTGACAGTAGGGGAGAACCTGACACTACTTTGACAGTAGGGGAGAACCTGACACTACTTTGACAGTAGGGGGAGAACCTGACACTACTTTGACAGTAGGGGGAGAACCTGACAGTAGGGGGAAAAACCTGACACTACTTTGACAGTAGGGGGAGAACCTGACAGTAGGGGAGAACCTGACACTACTTTGACAGTAGGGGGAGAACCTGACACTACTTTGACAGTAGGGGAGAACCTGACAGTGGTGACCGGACACTACTTGACAGTAGGGGAGAACCTGACACTACTTTGACAGTAGGGGAGAACCTGACACTACTTTGACAGTAGGGGGAGAACCTGACAGTAGGGGAGAACCTGACACTACTTTGACAGTAGGGGTGAACCTGACACTACTTTGACAGTAGGGGAGAACCTGACACTACTTTGACAGTAGGGGGAGAACCTGACACTACTTTGACAGTAGGGGGAGAACCTGACAGTAGGGGGAGAACCTGACACTACTTTGACAGTAGGGGTAGAACCTGACACTACTTTGACAGTAGGGGAGAACCTGACACTACTTTGACAGTAGGGGGAGAACCTGACAGTAGGGGGAGAACCTGACACTACTTTGACAGTAGGGGTAGAACCTGACACTACTTTGACAGTAGGGGAGAACCTGACACTACTTTGACAGTAGGGGGAGAACCTGACAGTAGGGGAGAACCTGACACTACTTTGACAGTAGGGGGAGAACCTGACACTACTTTGACAGTAGGGGGAGATCCTGACACTACTTTGACAGTAGGGGGAGATCCTGACACTACTTTGACAGTAGGGGAGAACCGGACACTACTTTGACAGTAGGGGAGAACCTGACACTACTTTGACAGTAGGGGAGAACCTGACACTACTTTGACAGTAGGGGGAGAACCTGACAGTAGGGGGAGAACCTGACACTACTTTGACAGTAGGGGGAGAACATGACACTACTTTGACAGTAGGGGAGAACCTGACACTACTTTGACAGTAGGGGGAGAACCTGACACTACTTTGACAGTAGGGGAGAACCTGACACTACTTCTGACAGTAGGGGAGAACCTGACAGTAGGGGAACCTGACAGTACTTTGACAGTAGGAGAGAACCTGACACTACTTTGACAGTAGGGGAGAACCTGACACTCACTTTGACAGTAGGGGGAGAACATGACACTACTTTGACAGTAGGGGGAGATCCTGACACTACTTTGACAGTAGGGGGAACCTGACACTACTTTGACAGTAGGGGGAGAACCTGACACTACTTTGACAGTAGGGGGAGAACCTGACACTACTTTGACAGTAGGGGAGAACCTGACACTACTTTGACAGTAGGGGAGAACCTGACACTACTTTGACAGTATGGGAGAACCTGACAGTAGGGGAGAACACGACACTACTTTGACAGTAGGGGGAGAACCTGACAGTAGGAGAACATGACTACTTGACAGTAGGACCTGACAGTAGGGGAGAACCTGACACTACTTTGACAGTAGGGGAGAACCTGACACTACTTTGACAGTAGGGGGAGAACCTGACACTACTTTGACAGTAGGGGGAGAACCTGACAGTAGGGGAGAACATGACACTACTTTGACAGTAGGGGAGAACCTGACACTACTTTGACAGTAGGGGAGAACCTGACAACTACTTTGACAGTAGGGGGAGAACCTGACACTACTTTGACAGTAGGGGAGAACCTGACACTACTTTGACAGTAGGGGAGAACTGACACTACTTTTGACAGTAGGGGAGAACCTGACAGTAGGGGGAGAACATGACACTACTTTGACAGTAGGGGGAGAACCTGACACTACTTTGACAGTAGGGGGAGAACCTGACAGTAGGGGAGAACCTGACACTACTTTGACAGTAGGGGAGAACCTGACACTACTTTGACAGTAGGGGGAGAACCTGACACTACTTTGACAGTAGGGGGAGAACCTGACACTACTTTGACAGTAGGGGAGAACCTGACACTACTTTGACAGTAGGGGGAGAACCTGACACTACTTTGACAGTAGGGGAGAACCTGACACTACTTTGACAGTAGGGGGAGAACCTGACACTACTTTGACAGTAGGGGGAGAACCTGACACTACTTTGACAGTAGGGGAGAACCTGACACTACTTTGACAGTAGGGGGAGAACCTGACACTACTTTGACAGTAGGGGAGAACCTGACAGTAGGGAGAACTACACTACTTTGACAGTAGGGGAGAACCTGACACTACTTTGACAGTAGGGGAGAACCTGACACTATTGTAGGGGAGAACCTGACACTACTTTGACAGTAGGGGAGAACCTGACACTACTTTGACAGTAGGGGGAGAACCTGACACTACTTTGACAGTAGGGGAGAACCTGACACTACTTTGACAGTAGGGGAGAACCTGACAGTAGGGGGAGAACATGACACTACTTTGACAGTAGGGGAGAACCTGACACTACTTTGACAGTAGGGGAGAACCTGACACTACTTTGACAGTAGGGGAGAACCGGGAACCTGACACTACTTTGACAGTAGGGGAGAACCTGACAGTAGGGGAGAACCTGACACTACTTTGACAGTAGGGGAGAACCTGACACTACTTTGACAGTAGGGGAGAACCTGACACTACTTTGACAGTAGGGGGAGAACCTGACACTACTTTGACAGTAGGGGGAGAACCTGACACTACTTTGACAGTAGGGGAGAACCTGACACTACTTTGACAGTAGGGGAGAACCTGACACTACTTTGACAGTAGGGGAGAACCTGACACTACTTTGACAGTAGGGGAGAACCTGACACTACTTTGACAGTAGGGGGAGAACCTGACAGTAGGGGAGAACCTGACACTACTTTGACAGTAGGGGAGAACCTGACACTACTTTGACAGTAGGGGAGAACCTGACACTACTTTGACAGTAGGGGGAGAACCTGACACTACTTTGACAGTAGGGGAGAACCTGACAGTAGGGGAGAACATGACACTACTTTGACAGTAGGGGAGAACCTGACACTACTTTGACAGTAGGGGGAGAACCTGACACTACTTTGACAGTAGGGGGAGAACCTGACACTACTTTGACAGTAGGGGGAGAACCTGACAGTAGGGGGAGAACCTGACAGTACTTTGACAGTAGGGGGAGAACCTGACACTACTTTGACAGTAGGGGGAGAACCTGACACTACTTTGACAGTAGGGGGAGAACCTGACACTACTTTGACAGTAGGGGAGAACCTGACACTCTGACAGTAGGGGGAGAACCTGACACTACTTTGACAGTAGGGGAGAACCTGACACTACTTTGACAGTAGGGGGAGAACCTGACACTACTTTGACAGTAGGGGAGAACCTGACACTAGGCCCTTTGACAGTAGGGGGAGAACCTGACACTACTTTGACAGTAGGGGAGAACCTGACACTACTTAGACAGTAGGGGAGAACCTGACACTACTTTGACAGTAGGGGGAGAACCTGACACTACTTTGACAGTAGGGGGAGAACCTGACACTCACTTTGACAGTAGGGAGAACCTGACACTACTTTGACAGTAGGGGGAGAACCTGACACTACTTTGACAGTAGGGGAGAACCTGACAGTAGGGGAGAACCTGACACTACTTTGACAGTAGGGGAGAACCTGACACTACTTTGACAGTAGGGGAGAACCTGACAGTAGGGGAGAACTGACACTACTTTGACAGTAGGGGGGGAGAACCTGACACTACTTTGACAGTAGGGGGAGAACCTGACAGTAGGGGAGAACCTGACACTACTTTGACAGTAGGGGAGAACCTGACACTACTTTGACAGTACCAAAGGGGAGAACCTGACACTACTTTGACAGTAGGGGAGAACCTGACACTACTTTGACAGTAGGGGGAGAACCTGACACTACTTTGACAGTAGGGGAGAACCTGACACTACTTTGACAGTAGGGGAGAACATGACACTACTTTGACAGTAGGGGGAGAACCTGACAGTAGGGGAGAACATGACACTACTTTGACAGTAGGGGGAGAACCTGACACTACTTTGACAGTAGGGGAGAACCTGACAGTAGGGGAGAACATGACACTACTTTGACAGTAGGGGAGAACCTGACACTACTTTGACAGTAGGGGGAGAACCTGACACTACTTTGACAGTAGGGGAGAACCTGACACTACTTTGACAGTAGGGGAGAACCTGACAAGTAGGGGAGAACCTGACACTACTTTGACAGTAGGGGAGAACCTGACACTACTTTGACAGTAGGGGGAGAACCTGACACTACTTTGACAGTAGGGGAGAACCTGACATCACAGTAGGGGAGAACCTGACACTACTTTGACAGTAGGGGAGAACCTGACACTACTTTGACAGTAGGGGAGAACCTGACACTACTTTGACAGTAGGGGAGAACCTGACACTACTTTGACAGTAGGGGAGAACCTGACACTACTTTGACAGTAGGGGAGAACCTGACACTCACTTTGACAGTAGGGGAGAACCTGACAACTACTTTGACAGTAGGGGAGAACCTGACACTACTTTGACAGTAGGGGAGAACCTGACAGTAGGGGAGAACCTGACACTACTTTGACAGTAGGGGAGAACCTGACACTACTTTGACAGTAGGGGAGAACCTGACACTACTTTGACAGTAGGGGAGAACCTGACAGTAGGGGGAGAACCTGACACTACTTTGACAGTAGGGTAGAACCTGACACTACTTTGACAGTAGGGGAGAACCTGACACTACTTTGACAGTAGGGGGAGAACCTGACACTACTTTGACAGTAGGGGGAGAACCTGACACTACTTTGACAGTAGGGGTAGAACCTGACACTACTTTGACAGTAGGGGAGAACCTGACACTACTTTGACAGTAGGGAAGAACCTGACACTACTTTGACAGTAGGGGGAGAACCTGACAGTAGGGGAGAACCTGACACTACTTTGACAGTAGGGGGAGAACCTGACACTACTTTGACAGTAGGGGAGAACCTGACACTACTTTGACAGTAGGGGAGAACCTGACACTACTTTGACAGTAGGGGAGAACCTGACACTACTTTGACAGTAGGGGAGAACCTGACACTACTTTGACAGTAGGGGAGAACCTGACACTACTTTGACAGTAGGGGAGAACCTGACAGTAGGGGAGAACATGACACTACTTTGACAGTAGGGGAGAACCTGACACTACTTTGACAGTAGGGGGAGAACCTGACACTACTTTGACAGTAGGGGGAGAACCTGACACTACTTTGACAGTAGGGGAGAACCTGACACTACTTTGACAGTAGGGGGAGAACCTGACAGTAGGGGAGAACCTGACACTACTTTGACAGTAGGGGGAGAACCTGACACTACTTTGACAGTAGGGGGAGAACCTGACACTACTTTGACAGTAGGGGAGAACCTGACAGTAGGGGGAGAACCTGACACTACTTTGACAGTAGGGGGAGAACCTGACACTACTTTGACAGTAGGGGAGAACCTGACACTACTTTGACAGTAGGGGAGAACCTGACACTACTTTGACAGTAGGGGGAGAACCTGACACTACTTTGACAGTAGGGGAGAACCTGACAGTAGGGGAGAACATGACACTACTTTGACAGTAGGGGAGAACCTGACACTACTTTGACAGTAGGGGAGAACCTGACACTACTTTGACAGTAGGGGAGAACATGACACTACTTTGACAGTAGGGGAGAACCTGACAGTACTACTTTGACAGTAGGGGGAGAACCTGACACTACTTTGACAGTAGGGGAGAACATGACACTACTTTGACAGTAGGGGAGAACCTGACAGTAGGGGAGAACCTGACACTACTTTGACAGTAGGGGAGAACCTGACACTACTTTGACAGTAGGGGGAGAACCTGACAGTAGGGGGAGAACCTGACACTACTTTGACAGTAGGGGAGAACCTGACACTACTTTGACAGTAGGGGGAGAACCTGACAGTACTTTGACAGTAGGGGGAGAACCTGACACTACTTTGACAGTAGGGGGAGAACCTGACACTACTTTGACAGTAGGGGGAGAACCTGACACTACTTTGACAGTAGGGGGAGAACCTGACACTACTTTGACAGTAGGGGGAGAACCTGACACTACTTTGACAGTAGGGGAGAACCTGACACTACTTTGACAGTAGGGGAGAACCTGACACTACTTTGACAGTAGGGGAGAACCTGACACTACTTTGACAGTAGGGGAGAACCTGACAGTAGGGGGAGAACCTGACACTACTTTGACAGTAGGGGGAGAACCTGACACTACTTTGACAGTAGGGGAGAACCTGACAGTAGGGGAGAACATGACACTACTTTGACAGTAGGGGGAGAACCTGACACTACTTTGACAGTAGGGGGAGAACCTGACAGTAGGGGAGAACATGACACTACTTTGACAGTAGGGGAAAACCTGACACTACTTTGACAGTAGGGGGAGAACCTGACAGTACTTTGACAGTAGGGGGAGAACCTGACACTACTTTGACAGTAGGGGGAGAACCTGACAGTAGGGGGAGAACCTGACAGTACTTTGACAGTAGGGGAGAACCTGACACTACTTTGACAGTAGGGGAGAACCTGACACTACTTTGACAGTAGGGGAGAACCTGACACTACTTTGACAGTAGGGGAGAACCTGACACTACTTTGACAGTAGGGGAGAACCTGACACTACTTTGACAGTAGGGGGAGAACCTGACACTACTTTGACAGTAGGGGGAGAACCTGACACTACTTTGACAGTAGGGGAGAACCTGACAGTAGGGGGAGAACCTGACACTACTTTGACAGTAGGGGAGAACCTGACACTACTTTGACAGTAGGGGGAGAACCTGACACTACAGAGGGAGAACCTGACACTACTTTGACAGTAGGGGAGAACCTGACACTACTTTGACAGTAGGGGGAGAACCTGACACTACTTTGACAGTAGGGGGAGAACCTGACACTACTTTGACCGTAGGGGAGAACCTGACACTACTTTGACAGTAGGGGGAGAACCTGACACTACTTTGACAGTAGGGGAGAACCTGACAGTAGGGGAGAACCTGACACTACTTTGACAGTAGGGGGAGAACCTGACACTACTTTGACAGTAGGGGAGAACCTGACAAACTACTTTGACAGTATGGGGAGAACCTGACAGTAGGGGAGAACATGACACTACTTTGACAGTAGGGGGAGAACCTGACAGTAGGGGAGAACATGACACTACTTTGACAGTAGGGGGAGAACCTGACACTACTTTGACAGTAGGGGAGAACCTGACAGTAGGGGGAACATGACACTACTTTGACAGTAGGGGGAGAACCTGACACTACTTTGACAGTAGGGGGAGAACCTGACAGTACTTTGACAGTAGGGGAGAACCTGACACTACTTTGACAGTAGGGGAGAACCTGACACTACTTTGACAGTAGGGGAGAACCTGACAAACTACTTTGACAGTAGGGGAGAACCTGACACTACTTGACAGTAGGGGCGAGAACCTGACACTACTTTGACAGTAGGGGAGAACCTGACACTACTTTGACAGTAGGGGAGAACCTGACACTACTTTGACAGTAGGGGAGAACCTGACACTACTTTGACAGTAGGGGGAGAACCTGACACTACTTTGACAGTAGGGGGAGAACCTGACACTACTTTGACAGTAGGGGGAGAACCTGACACTACTTTGACAGTAGGGGGAGAACCTGACACTACTTTGACAGTAGGGGAGAACCTGACACTACTTTGACAGTAGGGGAGAACCTGACAGTAGGGGGAAAAACCTGACACTACTTTGACAGTAGGGGGAGAACCTGACAGTAGGGGAGAACCTGACACTACTTTGACAGTAGGGGGAGAACCTGACACTACTTTGACAGTAGGGGGAGAACCTGACAGTAGGGGGTGAACCGGACACTACTTTGACAGTAGGGGAGAACCTGACACTACTTTGACAGTAGGGGAGAACCTGACACTACTTTGACAGTAGGGGAGAACCTGACAGTAGGGAACCTGACACTACTTTGACAGTAGGGGTAGAACCTGACACTACTTTGACAGTAGGGGAGAACCTGACACTACTTTGACAGTAGGGGGAGAACCTGACACTACTTTGACAGTAGGGGTAGAACCTGACACTACTTTGACAGTAGGGGTAGAACCTGACACTACTTTGACAGTAGGGTGCAGTAGGGAGAACCTGACACTACTTTGACAGTAGGGGAGAACCTGACACTACTTTGACAGTAGGGGGAGAACCTGACACTACTTTGACAGTAGGGAAGAACCTGACACTACTTTGACAGTAGGGGGAGAACCTGACAGTAGGGGAGAACCTGACACTACTTTGACAGTAGGGGGAGAACCTGACACTACTTTGACAGTAGGGGGAGATCCTGACACTACTTTGACAGTAGGGGGAGATCCTGACACTACTTTGACAGTAGGGGTGAACCGGACACTACTTTGACAGTAGGGGAGAACCTGACACTACTTTGACAGTAGGGGAGAACCTGACACTACTTTGACAGTAGGGGGAGAACCTGACAGTAGGGGGAGAACCTGACACTACTTTGACAGTAGGGGGAGAACATGACACTACTTTGACAGTAGGGGAGAACCTGACACTACTTTGACAGTAGGGGGAGAACCTGACACTACTTTGACAGTAGGGGAGAACCTGACACTACTTTGACAGTAGGGGGAGAACCTGACAGTAGGGGAGAACCTGACAGTACTTTGACAGTAGGAGAGAACCTGACACTACTTTGACAGTAGGGGAGAACCTGACACTACTTTGACAGTAGGGGGAGAACATGACACTACTTTGACAGTAGGGGGAGATCCTGACACTACTTTGACAGTAGGGGTGAACCTGACACTACTTTGACAGTAGGGGGAGAACCTGACACTACTTTGACAGTAGGGGGAGAACCTGACACTACTTTGACAGTAGGGGGAGAACCTGACACTACTTTGACAGTAGGGGGAGAACCTGACAGTAGACACTACTTTGACAGTAGGGGGACCGACAGTAGGGGAGAACATGACACTACTTTGACAGTAGGGGGAGAACCTGACACTACTTTGACAGTAGGGGAGAACCTGACAGTAGGGGGAGAACATGACACTACTTTGACAGTAGGGGGAGAACCTGACAGTAGGGGAGAACATGACACTACTTTGACAGTAGGGGGAGAACCTGACAGTAGGGGAGAACATGACACTACTTTGACAGTAGGGGGAGAACCTGACACTACTTTGACAGTAGGGGGAGAACCTGACAGTAGGGGAGAACATGACACTACTTTGACAGTAGGGGAGAACCTGACACTACTTTGACAGCAGGGGAAAACCTGACACTACTTTGACAGTAGGGGAGAACATGACACTATTTTGACAGTAGGGGAGAACCTGACAGTAGGGGAGAACATGACACTACTTTGACAGTAGGGGGAGAACCTGACACTACTTTGACAGTAGGGGGAGAACCTGACAGTAGGGGAGAACATGACACTACTTTGACAGTAGGGGAGAACCTGACACTACTTTGACAGTAGGGGGAGAACCTGACAGTACTTTGACAGTAGGGGGAGAACCTGACAGTACTTTGACAGTAGGGGGAGAACCTGACACTACTTTGACAGTAGGGGGAGAACCTGACACTACTTTGACAGTAGGGGGAGAACCTGACACTACTTTGACAGTAGGGGGAGAACCTGACACTACTTTGACAGTAGGGGGAGAACCTGACACTACTTTGACAGTAGGGGGAGAACCTGACACTACTTTGACAGTAGGGGGAGAACCTGACACTACTTTGACAGTAGGGGGAGAACCTGACAGTAGGGGGAGAACCTGACACTACTTTGACAGTAGGGGGAGAACCTGACAGTAGGGGAGAACCTGACACTACTTTGACAGTAGGGGGAGAACCTGACACTACTTTGACAGTAGGGGGAGAACCTGACACTACTTTGACAGTAGGGGAGAACATGACACTACTTTGACAGTAGGGGGAGAACCTGACACTACTTTGACAGTAGGGGGAGAACCTGACACTACTTTGACAGTAGGGGGAGAACCTGACACTACTTTGACAGTAGGGGAGAACCTGACAGTAGGGGAGAACCTGACACTACTTTGACAGTATGGGGAGAACCTGACACTACTTTGACAGTAGGGGGAGAACCTGACACTACTTTGACAGTAGGGGGAGAACCTGACAGTAGGGGAGAACCTGACACTACTTTGACAGTAGGGGGAGAACCTGACAGTAGGGGAGAACATGACACTACTTTGACAGTAGGGGAGAACCTGACACTACTTTGACAGTAGGGGAGAACCTGACACTACTTTGACAGTAGGGGAGAACCTGACACTACTTTGACAGTAGGGGGAGAACCTGACACTACTTTGACAGTAGGGGAGAACATGACACTACTTTGACAGTAGGGGAGAACCTGACACTATTTTGACAGTAGGGGAGAACCTGACACTAATTTGACAGTAGGGGAGAACCTGACACTACTTTGACAGTAGGGGAGAACATGACACTACTTTGACAGTAGGGGAGAACCTGACACTACTTTGACAGTAGGGGAGAACCTGACACTACTTTGACAGTAGGGGAGAACCTGACACTACTTTGACAGTAGATTTCAAGATTAAAAGTGGTAAAAGTAGTAGCCTACAATAAGGAAAAACTCCAGGTAAAAATACACTACAGTTCCTTGCAGAAGTATTCATCCCCCTTGGCGTTTTTCCTATTTTGTTGCATGACAACCTGTAATTGAAATTGATTTTTATTTGGATTTCCTGTAATGGACATACACAAAATAGTCCAAATTGGTGAAGTGAAATGAAAGAAATTCTACAAAATAAATAACGGAAATGTGGTGCGTGCATATGTATTCACCCCCTTTGCTATGAAGCCCCTAAATAAGATCTGGTGCAACCAATTACCTTCAGAAGTCACATAATTAGTTAAATAAACTCCACCTGTGTGCAATCTAAGTGTCACATGATCTGTCACTGGGCTTTACGGAAGAGTGGCCAGAAAAAAGCCATTGCTTAAAGAAAAAAATAAGCAAACACGTTTGGTGTTCGCCAAAAGGCATGTGGGAGACTCCCCAAACATATGGAAGAAGGTACTCTGGTCAGATGAGACTAAAATTGAGCTTTTTGGCCATCAACGAAAACGCCATGTCTGGCGCAAACCCAACACCTCTCATCACCCCGAGAACACCATCCCCACAGTGAAGCATGGTGGTGGCTGCATCATGCTGTGGGGATGTTTTTCATCGGCAGGGACTGGGAAACTGGTCAGAATTGAAGGAATGATGGATGGCGCTAAATACAGGGAAATTCTTGAGGGAAACCTGTTTCAGTCTTCCAGAGATTTGAGACTGGGACGGAGGTTCACCTTCCAGCAGGACAATGACCCTAAGCATACTGCTAAAGCAACACTCAAGTGGTTTAAGGGGAAACATTTAAATGTCTTGGAATGGCCTAGTCAAAGCCCAGACCTCAATCCAATTGAGAATCTGTGGTATGACTTAAAGATTACCAGCGGAACCCATCCAACTTGAAGGAGCTGGAGCAGTTTTGCCTTGAATAATGGGCAAAAATCCCAGTGGCTAGATGTGCCAATCTTATAGAGACATACCCCAAGAGACTTGCAGCTGTAATTGCTGCAAAAGGTGGCTCTACAAAGTATTGACTTTTGGGGGGGTGAATAGTTATGCACGCTCAAGTTCTCTGTTTTTTTTGTCTTATTTCTTGCTTGTTTCACAATAAAAAAATATTTTGCATCTTCAAAGTGGTAGGCATGTTGTGTAAATCAAAATGATACAAACCCCCAAAAAATAAAATTTAATTCCAGGTTGTAAGGCAACAAAATAGGAAAAACGCCAAGGGGGGGTGAATACTTTCGCAAGCCACTGTATCTAATCCTTGGCCTATATCCTAATCTGACTTTGGTGCAAGTCATGTTGTTCTTCACATTACCGTCTCTGGTAAACACACACTATATCAAATCAAATGTACGTTTAAATTATGTAAATGTAAAATTTGTCACATGCACAGGATACAGAAGGTGTAAACGGTACAGTGAAATGGTCACTTGCATAGTAGCAATATCAAAAACAGAAAGTGTCCAGATAAAAAATATTGTATAAATATTGTATAATTATTAGATGATGTGTATCCGGACACACTTGTCTAAATTGATGGGTCATGTGAAGGAAATGCTATAACCACATCTAGCTACGTGGACGGGTCACTATTGTCTAGACATGTACACATGTTCATGAAATACAATAGATGGCCGTAATCACCCCCAGACACACCTGGCTAACTTGATGGGTCATGTAATCATCTGGCGAAGTGGAGTCTTTTGTTTAGACATGTAGCTAGCTAGCTAAACAATGAACCCGCATAATCCCAACTCATACTACAACCAATACAAACATTGTCATAGCTGTAGTATGAATCTGCAGTTAGCTAATGCTAACCAACTAGGTTCTACAGTAGCTAGCTAACATTAGGCTATAACTAGCAATGCAAATAGTTTTTCTGATTCGAATAATATTACTACATTGATCATTCATGTAACATTAGCTAGCGAGCCAGCAAGCTAACGTTCACTAGCTAGCTAAAAGTACGCTTTGACTTGCAATGAAATTTTTTGGGGGACAAAATTATAAAGTTATATCTGAAGTAGCTATACTCTTACCCGTATACATGGATGAACGCTTCACGGCAGACTGGAGCCATTTAACTCCGTTTTGTTTGTAGCTACATCTTGTTTGGCCAGCGTTATGTCAAGTCACTCCAGTTCACACTGACCGTGGCGTGTGCAGAAAGTAGCCCATCACTTTTTCCAACTGATCTGTCGATAGCGGCTGCTAAATTCAGGGCATCAATGTTGATGAGAAAAGTAGCAAAACTTTTGTAGTTCTCGATGGCTAACATTATATCTTTCAAAAACGGCGTGGTGAAAGGACTATCAACACATACTGAACAGCTCACGTTATAGACAGAAGCATGCTACAATCCAAATTCATCTCCCGGCATGTCCAGCCCATCCATTATCTCAGCCAATCATGGCTAGCGGGAAGGTATTTTCCCGTGGCTAAAACAACTAGGCTCGTAATTTTATATTTTTTATATTTACGGATGGAATACAAGTTTGTTATTAAGGCACATGAAAGTTCACGTTCCAGAAGGCATTTCTGCCAAAAAAAAACGCATCTTGATGATAAATAAATGTTTACGTTCAAATGCCTCTCCTGTGAAGTAGTGATGTGTGACACACGCCTAGTTTTCTGAAAACGGGTCACATTTCGGCTGCACAGTGTACTACTACCAGAGACCTGATCAAAAGTAGAGCACTATACAGAGAATAGGGTACCATTTGGGACGGGTAGGTCGCTCCGAGAACTGCCCCTTTTCCCACAGGCTATTCTGACAGGTCAGAGCATGAGAGCATTCCAGGGGTGTGTTGTTAATGACAGCAGTGTTGCAACACTAACCTTGACCAACGCCTTCCTGAGGTAATGAAGACAGTGTTGCAACACTAACCTTGACCAACGCCTTCCTGAGGTAATGAAGACAGTGTTCATGTTGACCCAGTCACCTTTCCTCTGTTTATCACCCTGCCTGTCTATCTGGTTAGGGTACCTGTGAACAGAGAACTGAATCAACTAATCAATGAGGAAAACAGTCTGTCCCAGGCACCTCATCATGGATAGTGTTTAACTTGACCTGGTCAACTCCCCTGGTAGTACTTTCCCTCTGTTTATTTAACTTTTAACCCTTTCTATCTAACTGGTTAGGCAATGTGCACATGGAAGACTGATCTATTCCTCATTGGTTGACTCAGTCAGTCAGTCAGTCAGTCAGTTAGTCAGTCAGTCAGTCAGTCAGTCAGTCAGTCAGTCAGTCAGTCAGTCAGTCAGTCAGTCCCAGACACCTCATGAAGTTCGATGGTGATCAATAAAGAAAAGATCACCTCATTATTAGGAGCATAGATTGATTGTGTATCCCGTTTTTCGACATTGACCCATTAGGACATTCCTAGTATGTGATTCTGCTGAGCTTCCAACAGCACTCCTGTCTCTGTCTCATCGGCCTGAGGAAAAGGGGATACTGTAGAGCTTCCTGTCCTTGGACTCTGATCTCATGCGGCTGAGCTGCTGCCTGTGGCAACGGAGGCTCCAGGGGTTGTGGCTGATCTTCTCTGAGACCAGGCCGCTGTTATTATCCAGCATCTGGAAGGGAACATCACTGTAGATCTGGAGCTCTAGACGAGGACTCTTCAGCTCCTGGAGACTGGAGGGAGAGGACACGGGGACAACAGGGTTAACAGAGGAGAGAGGGCACATGTTAACAAACAGGTTAACAAACAGGTTAACTAACAGGTTAACTAACAGGTTAACTAACAGGTTAACTAACAGGTTAACTAGAGCACCACAACATGTCACTGTGGATCTGGAGCTCCGGACGAGGACTCTTCAGGAGACCGGACGGGGAGGACAACCAAAGATGATCTATTATATTGACAAGATAGTCGAGTGATCGCTCTAACAATGGAAATACATGTCCTCAAAGATGAAAGGAAGGCGGGAGGAGGCGAGATCAGGTAGGACCATTCTAGCCAATGAGAGGGCAGATAGGCGTGAACAACAGGCACAACTAAGTCGTTTTTTTTTCTCAAAGTTGCCGGAATGCCACGTGCATCCACTTACATCAGTACATTTGTAACAGCCTAAACATGACAAAACTTCTATTCGATCAAACACTTTCTCATAGACCTCCATACAAAAAAATCCCCACTTGGCCTGCTTATCTAACGTGGACAGATTCTTGTGGAGTAAATCCTCTCTGGGACAACACACAACGAAAGGTCAACTAATGCAAAACACAGTTTCATTCTAAATCCTTCTGGATTCACCATGTTTTAAGGTCAACTAAACTAACCCAGGGCATGAAAACATAAAACACAGCAAGGGCACCACAGGGTCAACTAGCCAAAGGAGGGCACCAAAACATCAGCAAATCATTTAGCAACATAAAGGAGAGGAGAACTAACACATGGTTCTACAGGGTTTTCTCTGGATCAAAAAGGGGCTTAGGTGGTGGGCGTGGTAACGGTCGGCGCGGCTGAATTTTAGAGGACATTTTAGAGGCCCCGATCTTGGCGGTGGAAATAACCTTTTACATCTTTAAGCACATTTCCTGCAATTCTACACTTTTTTTCCATGGAGCTGAGAAAAAATGTTGCCGTTTGAAAGCTAATTTCCTGCGATTCTACATATTCTGCCATAGAGCTGAGAGAAAATGTTGCAGTTTCAAAGCAAATATCCTGAAATTCTATTTATTTTGCCATGCTGTGATGCTAATGCTAATGCTGTGATCTTTTGCTCAACCAAATTCAAAACCAATACTGCTAAATTAATTGTTTTGGTCATTTTTTAATTCTCCCTGACTTTTATTTTGGAGATTGTTAGTTCTCAAATATTATAAAAAATTATATATTTCCATTATCTCTTCTACATACTTTATATCTGGTTTTAGTCGTTTAAGTTTACACTAAGCGTTTTTCCATCCCAAACATTTATAAACAAATTATTTACACTGTTTGGACTTAGGTGGCCCGATAAAACTCAAGGATTTAAATGGCAGAAAAATCCCTGGTTCTACCAAAGACCCTCTACCGATTCTGCTACTTTTTTTTTTACGCTGTTCTTAACTTTTTACATAATGTCTCCGCCATCATTTCCTCATTTTGACCGAAAACAGCTTCTGGAGATCAGAACAGCGACCACTAACCAATCAATTTGGATGACAAAATGTCTACTTCAATGAGTCAGCAGCTCTGGACGTTCTGCTTACTCCGGGACCAGGCCTTGATCCCCGGGATGGACGTTCTGCTTACTCCGGACCAGGCATTGATCCCCGGGATGGACGTTCTGCTTACTCCGGGTCCAGGCATTGATCCCCGGGACTCGAAAGAGGAAGCGACGGCAAACGATTGCAGGCGAGGGGACATCCTGACGAGACTACGTTGGCGAGCAAATAAACCGCCTCTACCCTCCGTTCTGTTGGCGAACGTACAGTCACTAGAGAACTAACTGGACGAGCTCCGTTCCAGACTATCCTATCAATGGGACCTGAAGAACTGTAATATCCTGTTTCTCAGAGTCGTGGCTGACCAAGGACATGGATAATCTACATCTGGCTGGTTTTTCTATGACTGGAGGGCAGCCTCAGGTAAGATGAGGGGGGAGGGGTGGGTCTCTTTGTTAACAATAGCTGGTGAACGATCTCTAATGCTAAGGACGTCTTAAGTTTTTGCTCGCCTGAGTTGGAATACCCCATGATAAGCTGCAGACCATTCTATATAGTAGGGATAGGCATTTGACATACTTGACTGTTTGAGTACTCGCATGATGTATTTTTTGAGTACTCAGAATTATATTTTTGAACACAAGGCCCGCACTGGAAAAAAATATGTGCGCTTTATCTATATGCCAACAGTGCACAATAATGACCTAATTTATCATAACCATTATAGATAACAAATCCTAATTGCTAAATTGGCTCATATACAGTACCAGTCAAAAGTTTGGACACACCTACTCATTCCAGGGTTTTTCTTTATTTGTACTATTTTCTATATTGTAGAATAATAGTGAAGACATCAAAACTATGAAATAACACATATGGAATCATGTAGTAACCAAAAAAGTGTTTAACAATTTGAGATTCTTCAAATAGCCACCCTTTGCCTTGATGACAGCTTTGCACACTCTTGGCATTCTCTCAACCAGCTTCACCTGGAATGCTTTTCCAACAGTCTTGAAGGAGTTCGCACATATGCTGAGCACTTGTTGGCTGCTTTTCCTTCACTCTGCGGTCCGACTCATCCCAAACCATCTCAATTGGGTTGAGGTCGGGGGATTGTGGAGACCAGGTCATCTGATGCAGCACTCCATCACTCTCCTTCTTGGTGAAATAGCCCTTACACAGCCTGGAGGTGTGTTGGTCATTGTCCTGTTGAAAAACTAATGATAGTCCCACTAAGCCCAAACCAGATGGGATGGCGTATCGCTGCAGAATGCTATGGTAGCCATGCTGGTTAAGTGTGCCGTGAATTCTAAATAAATCACAGACAGTGTCACCAGCAAAGCACCCCCACACCATAACACTTCCTCCTCCATGCTTTACGGAGATCATCCATTCACCCACAAAGTGTCTCACAAAGACACGGCGGTTGGAACCAAAACATCTCAAATTAGGACTCCAGACCAAAGGACACATTTCCACCGGTCTAATGTCCATTGCTCGTGTTTCTTGGCCCAAGCAGGTCTCTTCTTCTTATCGGTGTCCTTTTAGTAGTAGTTTCTTTGCAGCAATTCAACCATGAAGGCCTGATTCACATAGTCCCCTCTGAACAGTTGATGTTGAGATGTGTCTGTTACTTGAACTCTGTGAAGCATTTATTTGGGCTGCAATTTCTGAGGCTGGTAACTCTAATGAACTTATCCTCTGCAGCAGAGGTAACTCTGGGTCTTCCATTCCTGTGGTGGTCCTCATGAGAGCCAGTTTCATCATAGCGTTTGATAGTCTTTGCGACTGCACTTTGAAAGTTCTTGAAATGTTCCGTATTGACTGACCTTCATGTCTTGAAGTAATGATGGACTGTTGTTTCTCTTTGCTTATTTGAGCTGTTCTTGCCATAATATGGACTTGGTCTTTTACCAAATAGGGCTATCTTCTGTATACCACCCCTACGTTGTCACAACACAACTGATTGGCTCAAACGCATTAAGAAGGAAAGAAATTCCACAAATGAATTTTTAAGAAGGCACACCTGTTAATTGAAATGCATTCCAGGTGACTACCTCATGATGCTGGTTGAGAGAATGCCAAGAGTGTGCAAAGCTGTCATCAAGGCAAAGGTTGGCTATTTGATATATAAAATACATTTTGATTTGTTTAACACTTTTTTGGTTACTACATGATTCCATATGTGTTATTTCATAGTTTTGATGTCTTCACTATCATTCTACATTGTAAAAAAATAGTAAAAAATAAAGAAAAACCCTTGAATGGGTAGGTGTGTCCAAACTTTTGACTGGTAGTGTATGTCAGTGAATGATGTAGCTTTCAAGAGAGGAATTGTACGTTTCAAGCAGACCACCATAGTCCCTGTGCCCAAGAACGCCAAGGTATACTGTCTAAATGACTATCGCTCCATAGCACTCACATCTGAAGACATGAAGTGCTTTGAAAGGCTGGTTATGGCACACATTAACTCCACCATCCCAGACACCCTAGACCCACTCCAATTTGCATACCGCCCCAACAGATCCATAGACGAATCAATCTCAATTGCACTCCACACTGCCCTCTCCCACCTAGAGGAACACCTATGTAAGAATGCTGTTCATCAACTACAGCTCAGCGTTCAACACCATAGTCCCCTCCAAGCTCATCACTAAGCTCAGGAGACCGGGACTGAACACCTCCCTCTGCTACTGGATCCTGGACTTCCTGATGGGACGCCCCCAGGTAGTGAGGGTAGACAACAACACATCTGCCACGCTGACCCTCAACACGGTGGTCGGATGACACGGATGCTACGCTACAGGACTCTTTTACTAGCACAGACTGGAATGTGTTCTGGGATTCATCCAATGGCATTGATCCTCAACACAGGGGCCCCTCAGGGATGCATGCTTAGTCCTCTTCTATACCCCCTGTTCAACTCCAACACTATCATTAAGTTTGCTGACGACATGACAGTGGTAAACCTGATCACCAACGACAATGAGACAGCCTATAGGGAGGAGTTCAGAGGCCTGGCCGTGCACGCCCCCTTCCACATCGACGGGGCTGTAGTGGAGCGGGTCGAGAGCTTCAAGATCCTCGGTGTCCACAACACTAAGGAATTAAGGTGGTGCACAACACCAACGCAGGATGCTGAAAAGGGCTCTCAGATTATCAAAAAGTACTACAGCTGCACCATTGAGAGCATCATGACTGGCTGCATCACCGCTTGGTATGGCAACTGCTTGGCCTCCAACCACAAGGCACTACAGAGGGTAGTACGTACAGCCCAGTACATCACTGGGGCCAAGCTCCCTGCCATCCAAGACCTCTATATTAGGCGGTATCAGAGGAAGGCCCTAAAAACTGACAAAGACTCCAGCCACCCAAGTCATAAACTGTTCTCTCTGCTACCGCACGGCAAGCGGTACCGACGCATCAGGTCTGGAACCAACAGGACCCTGACCTGCTTCTAGCCCCAAGTCATAAGACTGCTAAATAGTTAACTAAATACACTAAACAAAAATGTAAAGTGTTGTTCCCATGTTTCATGACCTGAAATAAGACGCACAAAAAACGTATTTCTCTCAAATTTTGTGCACAAATATGTTTACATCCCTGTTAGTGAGCATTTCTCCTTTGCCAAGCTAATCCATTCACCTGATATGTGGCATATCAAGAAGCTGATTAAACAGCATGATCATTACACAGGTGCACCTTGTGCCGGGGACAATAAAAGGCCACTCTAAAATGTGCAGTTTTGTCACACAACACAGTGCCACATATCTCTCAAGTTTTGAGGGAGCATGCAATTGGCATGGTGACTGCAGGAATGTCCACCAGAGCTGTTGCCAGAGGATTGAATGTTCATTTCTCTACCATAAGCCGCCTCCAATGTCATTTTAGAGAAATTAGCAGTACGTCCAACCGGCCTCAAAACCACAGACCACACATGTACTCGCGTATGTGCGAGTGGTTTGCTGATGTCAACATTGTGAACAGAGTGCCCCATGGTGGCAGTCGGGTTATGGTATGGGCAGGCATAAGCTACGGACAACGAACACAATTGCATTTTATCAATGGCAATTTGAATGCACAGAGATACCGTGACGAGATCCTGAGGCCCATTGTCGTGCCATTCATCCGCCGCCATTACCTCATGTTTCAGCATGATAATGTACACGGCCCCATGTCGCAAGGATCTGTACACAATTCCTGGAAGCTGAATATGTCCCAGTTCTTCCAGGGCCTGCAAACTCACCAGACATGTCACCCATTGAGCATGTTTGGGATGCTCTGTATCAACATGTATGACAGCGTGTTCCAGTTCCCGGCAGGTTCCAGCAACTTCGCACAGCCATTGAAGAGGAGTGGGACAACATTCCACAGGCCACAATCAACAGCCTGATCAAATCTATGCGAAGGAGATATGTATGAGGCAAATGGTGGTCACACCAGATACTGACTGGTTTTCGGATCCACGCCCCTTTTGTTTTTAAAGGTATCTGTGACCAACAGATGCATATCTGTATTCCCAGTCATGTGAAATCCATAGAATATGGCCTAATGAATTTATTTCAATTGACTGATTTTCTTCTATGAACTGTAACTCTGTCAAATCTTAGAAATTGTTTCATGTTACTGTTTATTATCTATCCTGTCACTTCACCACTACCTACATTTACATTTTAGTCATTTAGCTGCACATCGACTCTGTACTGCTACCTCATGTATACCGAGCATACCAAACATTAGGAACACCCCCTATGTCATGGAGAGAGCAGGTGTTCTTAATGATTTGTATGCTCAAGTTATATACTCAAGATACAGTACATTCGGAAAGTATTCAGAACCATTGACTTTTTCCACATTTTGTTACGTTACAGCCTTGTTCTGAAATGGATAAAATAATTTTTTCCCTCATCAATCTACACACAATACCCCATAAAGACAAAACAAAAACAGATTTGTTTGAAATGTTTGCAAATGTATTAAAAATAAAAAAACAGATACCTTATTTACATAAGTATTCAGACCATTTGCTATGAGACTCGAAATTGAGCTCAGGTGCATCCTGTTTCCATTGATCATCCTTGAGATGTTTCTACAACTTGATTGGAGTCCACCTGTGGTCAATTCAATTGATTGAACATGATTTGGAAAGGCACACACTTGTCTATATAAGGTCCCACAGTTGACAGTGCATGTCAGAGCAAAAACCAAGCCATGAGGTCGAAGGAATTGTCCGTAGAGCTCCGAGACAGGATTGTGTCGAGGCACAGATCTGGGGAAGGGTACCAAAAAATGTCTGCAGCATTGAAGGTCCCCAAGAACACAGCGGCCTCCATCCTTCTTAAATGGAAGAAGTTTGAAAACACCAAGACTCTTCCTAGAGCTGGCTGCCCGGACAAACTGAGCAATCGGGGGAGAAGGGCCTTGGTCAGGGAGGTGACCAAAAACGCCATGGTCACTCTGACAGAGCTCCAGGGTTCCTCTGTGGAGATGGGAGAACCTTCCAGAAGGACAACCATCTCTGCAGTACTCCACCAATCAGGCCTTTATGGTAGAGTGGCCAGACGGAAGCCACTCCTCAGTAAAAGGCACATGACAGCCTGCTTGTAGTTTGCCAAAAGGTACCTAAAGTCTCTCAGACCATGAAAAACAAGATTCTCTGGTCTGATGAAACCAAGATTGAACTCTTTGGCCTGAATACCAATCGTCACGTCTGGAGGAAACCTGGCACCATCCTGCACTGTATATACTCAAGTTATCGTTAATCAATGTGTACTTATAACTTTATAATGTATTTATTTATTCATTGTTGGGAAGGGCCCGTAAGTAAGTAAGCACTTCACTTTTAGTCTACCCCTGTTGTTTACCAAGCATGTGAAAAATAACATTTGATTTAATAATCAGTTATTGATTATTACATAAGCGTACACGCACACCCCTGGCTTCTCATTCATAGAAACACACACACACCCACACAGACACACACAGACACACAGACACACAGACACACGCACACCCCTGGCTTCTCATTCATGGAAACACACACACACCCACACAGACACACACAGACACACAGACACACAGACACACGCACACCCCTGGCTTCTCATTCATGGAAACACACACACACCCACACACAGACACACAGACACACAGACACACGCACACCCCTGGCTTCTCATTCATGGAAACACACACACACCCACACAGACACACACAGACACACAGACACAGACACACACAGACACACAGACACAGACACACACACACACACACACACACACACACACACACACAGACACACAGACACACGCACACCCCTGGCTTCTCATTCATTTCTCAGTGGGGATAGGGAATGGGGGCGGCCATCTTTTATCTCGCTGGTGGAAACACACACACACACACACAGACACACACACAGACACACACAGACACACAGACACACACACAGACACACACACACACACACACACACACACACACACACACACACACACACACACACACACACACACACACACACACACACACACACACACAGACACAGACACACACAGACACACACAGACACACACACGCCCCCATTCCCCACTATCCCTCCTGTTCTACTCACTTCTCAGTGCTGTCACTCTCCTGCGGTAGTCTCTCCTCCTTCATCTCTGAGGTGGAGCGGTGGAGGCTCCGTCGGGAGTGTTTCCTTCGGGGTTGATCCCTCTCCGGTAGGTCGTCGTGGCACAGGCCCTCCACGTACGGGTACGCCACCAGGTTGATGTAGCCATCTATGTCCCCCTCGAAACACACCAACACCATGCCTGGAGGAGCAAAGAGCAGGGATATAGATGGCCATAGAAAAGCAGGATTTCGGCTAGGGGATTAGGTCCGTTTCAGAAATGAATGAAGGATAAATGTCAGAAAAGCATGAATTCCTGATTAATCAGGAAGAAGCACATCCCTGAGAGAGGGAGAAATAGGAACAGAGTAATTCCAAAGGTGTGTGTATGTTTCAGTGTTGCATGGGATCAGAGAAAGACATCTATTCTATGGTACTGGGTACCACAACGTGGTAGGCACCGTGTACTAATTCAAATTCAAAGCAATTGGATACCATAAATTACATCACAGAGCAAGGTGACAATGTACTGTCAGAAACCTGACCCTTTAAAAAAAAAATGTATAGCTTTGAGATACACTATATATACAAAAGTATGTGGACACCCCTTCAAATTAGTGGATTCGGCTATTTCAGCCACACCCGTTGCTGACAGGTGTATAAAATCGAGTCTATGGAATCTCCATAGACAAACATTGGCAGTAGAATGGCCTTACTGAAGAGCTCAGTGACTCAACGTGGCACTGTCATAGGATGCCACCTTTCCAACAAGTCAGTTAGTCAAATTTCTACCCTGTTAGAGCTTCCCCGGTCAACTGTAAGTGCTGTTACTGTGAAGTGGAAACGTCTAGGAGCAACAACGGCTCAGCCGCAAAGTGGTAGGCCACACAAGCTCACAGAACGGGACCGCCGTGTGCTGCAGCGCGTAGCGTGTCAAAATAGTCTGTACTCGGTTGCAACACTCAATACCGAGTTCCAAACTGCTCTGGAAGCAACGTCAGCACAATAACTGTTCGTCTGGAGCTTCATGAAATGGGTTTCCATGGCTGAGCAGCCGCACTCAAGCTTAAGATCATCATGCGCAACGCCAAGAGTCGGCTGGAGTGGTGTAAAGCTCGCCGCCATTGGACTCTGGAGCAGTGGAAATGCGTTCTCTGGAGTGATGAATCACACTTCACCATCTGGCAGTGCCAACTGTAATGTTTGGTGGAGGAGGAATAATGGTCTGGGGCTGTTTTTCATGGTTCGGGCTAGGCCCCTTAGTTCCAGTGAAGGGAAATCAACACTACAGCATACAACGACATTCTAGACGATTCTGTGCTTCCAACTTTGTGGCAACAGTTTGGGGAAGGCCCTTTCCTGTTTTAGCATGACAATTCCCCTGTGCACTAAGCGAGGTCCATACAGAAAAAACAACAAAATTGGATGTTCTAAGTCCACAACAATGCTTAAACCACATCATTAGACAACTTTTGAGGTCTGGGGAAGAAAATACAATATATATATATTTTGGAGGGTATAGTTTCCTCAAGAAACTGGTGTTTGGCAGGCGGTTTCTGTTCTGCATGCGCAATAGTACAGTTTGCAAAATAAAACACCACTCGATTGATACAAATCATCATGATATCATATAATTCTGCCAGGTAAGCCTAGTTTTGCAGTTAGCATTTAATTTGTAAAGTTTAACGGGAAAGCCTTTAGAAATGACTGTTTCGGCATCGCTAACTGGCTACACAAAGTGGTAGACACAGGCATTCCCATGTCGTTACGTCTTCAGATAGTTGCAAGAAATACAAAATCACTGATGTTTTTCTCTAGGTCACTCGGAAACAACTGCCTAGTGAAGCCTATCATTACAACTATTATTATCTGGGTCATATTTTGTCCTGGTCGCACCTGGTGCTCCCCCCCAGAAAAAAACACAAATGTGAGGTCACACAGCAAAAAATCTAGGAGCATATGCGACCAAAATGGTCACACTTTAGATCCCTGGTTATAGGAGGTTGAGGTGATATCATCTCAAGCAGTCCGTCTGTCACGACGTAAGGGTTTGGAAGAGGTTGACGGAGTGAGAGAGAGAGAGAAGAAAGAGAGAGATTACAATTACAATTAGAGGCATTTGTGTGAACAGTAACCTGGGGAAGGTTTTCTGAAGTATTATAACATGTAAGAGGTCTAAATGTCCTTAATAATATAATAATGTCTTGAGTAAAAGCCAAATTGGATTCATACCAAAACGACCGATCACATTTCCACCCCCTGATAGATAAACACGTCCACCACAATAAGACCAGAATGCACGCTGGCTTTATCGACTTCCAAAAACCATTTCATTCTATTTGGCATACAGGACTGTTCTACAAAGTTATTGAAAGTGGTGTAGGGGGTCAAACGTATGAAATAATTAAATTACGTGCAAAACGTGCAGCATCAAAATTGGGAAGAAAATAACATATTTTTTTAAGCAGGGGTGTGGCCTTCGCCAGGGTTGCAATCTGGGCCCCGCGCTCTTCAATATTTACATCAACGAATTGGCCACTATTCTAGAAACATCCTCAGCCCCTGGTGTTAGTCTCCACAATTCAGAGGTTAAATGCCTGCTCTTGGCAGATGCCCTGTGCCTGCTGTCACCCACAGCACGTGGCCTACAGCAGAGCCTGGACCTGCTAGAGCAGTACTGACAGACCTGGGCCCTGGCAGTAAACCCACAGCACATGGCCTACAGCAGAGCCTGGACCTGCTAGAGCAGTACTGACAGACCTGGGCCCTGGCAGTAAACCCACAGCACATGGCCTACAGCAGAGCCTGGACCTGCTAGAGCAGTACTGACAGACCTGGGCCCTGGCAGTAAACCCACAGCACATGGCCTACAGCAGAGCCTGGACCTGCTAGAGCAGTACTGACAGACCTGGGCCCTGGCAGTAAACCCACAGCACATGGCCTACAGCAGAGCCTGGACCTGCTAGAGCAGTACTGACAGACCTGGGCCCTGGCAGTAAACCCAGAGCACATGGCCTACAGCAGAGCCTGGACCTGCTAGAGCAGTACTGACAGACCTGGGCCCTGGCAGTAAACCCACAGCACATGGCCTACAGCAGAGCCTGGACCTGCTAGAGCAGTACTGTCAGACCTGGGCCCTGGCAGTAAACCCACAGCACATGGCCTACAGCAGAGCCTGGACCTGCTAGAGCAGTACTGACAGACCTGGGCCCTGGCAGTAAACCCACAGCACATGGCCTACAGCAGAGCCTGGACCTGCTAGAGCAGTACTGTCAGACCTGGGCCCTGGCAGTAAACCCACAGCACATGGCCTACAGCAGAGCCTGGACCTGCTAGAGCAGTACTGACAGACCTGGGCCCTGGCAGTAAACCCACAGCACATGGCCTACAGCAGAGCCTGGACCTGCTAGAGCAGTACTGTCAGACCTGGGCCCTGGCAGTAAACCCACAGCACATGGCCTACGGCAGAGCCTGGACCTGCTAGAGCAGTACTGACAGACCTGGGCCCTGGCAGTAAACCCACAGCACATGGCCTACGGCAGAGCCTGGACCTGCTAGAGCAGTACTGACAGACCTGGGCCCTGGCAGTAAACCCACAGCACATGGCCTACAGCAGAGCCTGGACCTGCTAGAGCAGTACTGACAGACCTGGGCCCTGGCAGTAAACCCCAAAAATACTAAAATAATGATTTTCCAGAGAAGATCCAGATCTCAGGGAATTAGACCAAAGTTCTCAATTGGTACAAAATGTATAGAGTACTGCACACACTACAATTACTTAGGTTTAAAAATAAGCTCAACTGGACACCTTTATGATGCAGTGAATGAACTGAGAGAGAAAACATGCAGGGCAGTCTATTAAAATGTGTCTAAAACTAAATTAATGTGTCATTGAACCAATTGCACTTTATGGCAGCGAGGTGTGGGGTCCACTTGCAATACAAGATTTCACCCTATGGGACAAACACCCCAATGCAATCCTGCATGCAGAGTTCTGTAAGATTCTCTTGCATGTCCAGAGGAAAACTACAAACAATGCATGCAGGGCAGAATTAGGCCAATATCCACCAATAATAAAAACTCAAAAAAGAGCAGTTCAGTTTTTTTATACAGTGACCCCCCTCTCATATCATTACCAAGCCCTGCAATGCCAAGAGTTGAGCAAAGAAAATAGTCCCCTCATCCAGCTAGTAATGGGGTTGAGTTCACAAACCTGTTCTACCAACATGCTGACCGCAACGCGCACGTGGCAAAATAAATGTACACATACATGTTATTAAATCATTGCACCCACACTGCTCGCGGGCGTCTGCCTGGCCAGGCGCTAAAATAGAACTGGGTTCTATTTGTGACGCTCGACAAGTCCTCATTGTTTTTTTAAGAGCATCTACCCACGTGGGCGATTGAAAGACACACTCCAGTCCAGTTGGTGGTGGTAATGCACCTTTTAAAGTTGGTTGCCAAACGCAATATAACGTCCAAAGAAGAAGAAGAAGAAGCCAGAAGGAAGAAAGATTACTAGAAACAAACTCAGTTTAACCTTTTATCTGTGGATTCATTGTTGGAGTAGAGGACCTTGTGCATTTCAGGTAAAATAACAACCCAAAGTTTATATCCCAGGAAAAATGTGTTAGCAAAGCTAAATTGCCATAAATGTTAAATGCTTTTCGACCTGTCCCCAAGTTAATATAGTCGGTTCAGAGTTCGTTTTGATATTTCAACCTGAGTGTCCTGATCGCGTCTGGTGTGGGAGGAAAAAATCTACATTCGCACGATGGGGCACAGTCGGTCAGCGTGTGAAACACTGAAGCCTTAGGACCAGAACATCCAATCAATCAGAATAAACCAAATTACAACACAGTCAAAACAAAACTACATGACCTATTGGGAACACAAACACCAAGCAAAATGCAATGCTATCTGGCCCTAAATCGACAGTACACCGTGGCTAACTATTTGACCATGGTTACTGATCAAAACCTTAGAAAAACCTTGACATATTACAGGCTCAGTGAGCCCAGCCTTGCCATTGAGAAGGGTAGACACAGGAAAACCTGGCTTCCTGTAGAGGAAAGGCTGTGCAACCACTGCACCACAGCAGAACCTGAGACAGAGCTGCATTTCCTGACAAAATGTCAAAAATATAAACATTCGTAAGTGTCATTTCCGCAAATTTGAAACAGTTTTTCAAGGTTTCAAAGACCTCTCTGATGAGAATAGGCTACCCGTCCTGTTGGGGGAGGACTCAGAGAGCTGTGGGTTGGCAGAGCACTACATTGCTGCCTGCCATAAGATGAGGGACAGTGTCTGACGGACCAACCGACCTGCACATGTCCTCTACGCCATTGTTATATTCCATTGTGTGGTTCTTTTGACCCTTGATTATTGCTGTTTGTCCCGTTGACAATCTTCATTATTATTATCATCATTTTATTTATGTTAATATAGTAAATTAAATCACTTCATTTCCGACGTACGCTTTGGCGATATGTACATTGTTAAGTCATGCCAATGAAGCAAATTGAATTGGAATTGAATTGAGAGAGAAGCAGGGCAGTAGTGGGTAAATGCTCCTAGCCCTCTCGTGTCCTGCTGACTCTTCCAGATGGATGGTTGGATGGTTGAATGGATGGATAGATATTAGCAGTTAAGGCTTTTAGAGCGCTCTGATCACTCGGTGAGGTCTTCAGCAGCCAGTCCACAACACCGCTGGCTAGTGAATGGAGAATGGGCTGATGTCAGACGAGTGTGGGGGTGCGTGAGAGAGAGAGAGAGCGTAAGGAGAGCACATGATTATATTATGTGAGGCAGTCTACTAAGGTCCTGAAACAGAGGGATAATTCTGTCACGGATCCGTTTAATGGCCATTAGGGATTCAGACCGTGGCGTGTGTATAGCCTGTGGAAAATAATCACTAGAACGGACCTCCCCATTCAAGTCAATGAAGCCATAATGGGTGAACCGATGCCATGAAGTACAGCAGGAAGTGTCCCCACTAACCAGGAAGGACAGGATTCAAATTGTGCTTTATTAAGTGGTTGGACGGACGATGCCCGTTCTAGCAGTAATTCTGTTTCTATGGGGTCTAACCACATCCAGCCTTTTGGTTCTGGCCCAGTAAATGTGATCTGCATCTCAACTTCAAATGAAGAGAGAGACAGAGCCTTTCTACCTGTACAATAAGAAGATATATACTAATACTGTTTCCAACAACATCACTCCAATAGATCAACTATTTGACCAGACATGACATCCATAGATGGACCTTATACACACCGCGGCCATGGTCGTTAGAAATTCAGGCTAACTGGATAAGAAACTAAAGTGCTCCATTGGAGTCACAATGTATAAAATGTTTTTCAATAACCCCGTGTGAATAAGGTCTATTGGGCCTGGCCATTGTTGTCCCATGAGCCTCGTCACCTCTGTCCTGTTCGTCCTTCATTGGGCCCAACTGTTGTTGCCGTGAAGGTTACTCCTATGATACAGCAGCCAAATATTCAGTTCAGATCACAGAAACAGAGTAGAGCTGGACACGTCTCACCGTGTGTGTTTGCTCCCTAGGTAGCCTGGGGACAACCTCCCCCAGGTGAGGTAACCGTATTGGAGCAGGGGTTAGCGGGTTTAGCTAGGAGACCAGGGTTGGAGACCAGGGTTGGAGACCAGGGTTGGAGACCAGGGTTGGAGACCAGGGTTGGAGACCGGGGTTGGAGACCGGGGTTGGAGACCAGGGTTGGAGACCAGGGTTGGAGACCGGGATTGGAGACCGGGGTTGGAGACCAGGGTTGGAGACTGTGGCTATCTGAACACTATTGATGTTCTACAAGCCTAGTCACATCCCTGTATTCCTCCTAGCTGTCCCCCTGTCTGTCTCACCGTCTGCCCCCCGTCTGTCCCCCTGCCCGACTGTCCCCCTGCCCGTCTGTCCCCCTGCCCGTCTGTCCCCCTGCCCGTCTGTCCCCCTGTCCGTCTGTCCCCCTGCCCGTCTGTCCCCCTGCCTGTCCTGTGTATATTAATATCTCATTCTCCAGCCCTACATACCTTTAAGGGTTGTAGCCCTGCCTGTCTGGCTGCCTGCCTGCCTGCCTGCCTGCCTGCCTGCCTGCCTGGCTGCCTGCCTGGCCATTCCTCTGGTCTTGTTGTCATGTATTAATGCAGAGCGTGTAGTTATTACCATCAGCAGTCCTATTTTGATAAAGACTATTTCTGCGTCCCAAATGGCAGCCTATTCCCTATATAGTGCTTACTACTTTTGACCAGTGCACTACATAGGGAATAGGGTGCCATTTTGGACGCAGACTATACAGCCAGGGCGGGCGGGACACAGGCCAGCTATGGATAGGTAGAGAGATCGTAATGGAGGGAAAAACCTGTCCTCTGTTACCGTTACCGTTACCGTTACCGTTACCCTGCTAGCACTGGAACAGACAGGGGGAGTTACACTCATACACATCTTTATTTTATTTTTTATTTCACCTTTATTTAACCAGGTAAGCCAGTTGAGAACAAGTTCTCATTTACAACAGCGACCTGGCCAAGATAAAGCAAAGCAGTGCGATAAAAACAACAACACAGAGTTACATATGGGGTAAAACAAAACATAAAGTCAAAAATACAACAGAAAATATATATACAGTGTGTTCAAATGTAGTAAGTTATGGGGGTGAGGCAATAAATAGGCTATAGTGCAGAATAATTACATTTAGTATTAACACTGGAATGATAGATGTGCAAGAGATGATGTGCAAATAGAGATACTGGGGTGCAAATGAGCAAAATAAATAACAATATGGGGATGAGGTAGTTGGGTGGGCTAATTTCAGATGGGCTGTGTACAGGTGCAGTGATCGGTAAGCTGCTCTGACAACTGATGCTTAAAGTTAGTGAGGGAGATAAGAGTCTCCAGCTTCAGAGATTTTTTCAGTTCGTTCCAGTCATTGGCAGCAGAGAACTGGAAGGAATGGCGGCCAAAGGAGGTGTTGGCTTTGGGGATGACCAGTGAGATATACCTGCTGGAGCGCAGACTACGGGTGGGTGTTGCTATGGTGACCAATGAGCTAAGATAAGGCGGAGATTTGACGCGCTGTGCAGACAGTGCAGACTGCCCGATAATAGTCCAGGATAGAGCTGGCTGGTAGGTAGTGCAGGCCACGGACAATGGTGAAAAGCGCTAACGGTGGCTAATAGCAAGTAGCTAGTTAGCTGCCTACTCCCGTCCGGTAGACAGAGAGGTAGATAGACGGGATATGGGCCTGGCTCGTGGCTAGCTCAAGGCTAACTGGTGCTTGCTTCGGGGGCAGTGGTGATTAGCCTACAGCAACATCCATTCGGTTGCGGCTAGCTAGTTGCGATCCGGTGTTAGGGTCCAGTGATTCAATTATTCCGGCATAAAATCCGATGTTCTGGGTGAAAACCGCTAACGGTGGCTAATAGCAAGTAATTAGTTAGCTGGCTAGCTAGTTTCAACTGGAGATTGTAGATAAAGGAGAGTAAACATGAGTGTATTTATTTACTTAACCTGATCTGGACACATGCTAACACACACACACACACAGGACTATGTGAACATGCAGACAGGCAGGCAGGCAGGCAGGCAGGCAGGCAGGCAGGCAGGCAGGCAGGCAGGCAGGCAGGCAGGCAGGCAGGCAGGCAGGCAGGCAGGCAGGCAGGCAGGCAGGCAGGCAGGCAGGCAGGCAGGCAGGCAGGCAGGCAGGCAGGCAGGCAGGCAGGCAGGCAGGCAGGCAGGCAGGCAGGCAGGCAGGCAGGCAGGCAGGCAGGCAGGCAGGCAGGCAGGCAGGCAGGCAGGCAGGCAGGCAGGCAGGCAGGCAGGCAGGCAGGCAGGCAGGCAGGCAGGCAGGCAGGCAGGCAGGCAGGCAGGCAGGCAGGCAGGCAGGCAGGCAGGCAGGCAGGCAGGCAGGCAGGCAGGCAGGCAGGCAGGCAGGCAGGCAGGGCAGGCAGGCAGGCAGGCAGGCAGGCAGGCAGGCAGGCAGGCAGGCAGGCAGGCAGGCAGGCAGGCAGGCAGGCAGGCAGGCAGGCAGGCAGGCAGGCAGGCAGGCAGGCAGGCAGGCAGGGCAGGCAGGCAGGCAGGCAGGCAGGCAGGCAGGCAGGCAGGCAGGCAGGCAGGCAGGCAGGCAGGCAGGCAGGCAGGCAGGCAGGCAGGCAGGCAGGCAGGCAGGCAGGCAGGCAGGCAGGCAGGCAGGCAGGCAGGCAGGCAGGCAGGCAGGCAGGCAGGCAGGCAGGCAGGCAGGCAGGCAGGCAGGCAGGCAGGCAGGCAGGCAGGCAGGCAGGCAGGCAGGCAGGCAGGCAGGCAGGCAGGCAGGCAGGCAGGCAGGCAGGCAGGCAGGCAGGCAGGCAGGCAGGCAGGCAGGCAGGCAGGCAGGCAGGCAGGCAGGCAGACAGACAGACAGACAGACGAAGACAAAGACAGACAGACAGACAGACAGACAGACAGACAGGCAGACAGGCAGACAGGCAGGCAGGCAGGCAGGAGCTCCATCCCAAATGGAAGGCACTCAGAGCATCCAGTCAGAGCAGTGACATTGTGAAGGTGCTAAACTGCCAACAGGCAGACGGAGACAGACCGGAATAGACTATTGTCACCTAGATCTCGGCGTCTGGGGAGTACGGGGACTCTACTTAGATTTCATTAAAACATGGTTTGAATGTATGTCAGTATGGTAAGACCCAGTGAAAAAAAAAAAATCAATCAATGCAAATCATTTTGCAGTGGAAAATACTTCTGAGCTATTTAAATGTCTACCCACCTAGGGCAAAAATAGATCCATCAAATAAAGCTTCCTCCCACGATGATGTCATTTCCTATCCTGATCCACCACCTCCACATCTGTCAGTTTCCCTATGCATTAGATGTTAGTATATGACATCATGTCACCTGTCATTTCTCCTACGTGTACACACTGAGTATACCAAACATTAAGAACAGCTATTGACCTGCACACCCTTTTGCCCAATTCGTCGGGGCATGGACTCTACAAGGTGTCAAAAGCGTTCCACAGGGATGCTGGCCCATGTTGACTCCAATGCTTCCCACAGTTGTGTCAAGTTGGCCGGATGTCCTTTGGGTGGTGGACCATGTTGAGTGTGAACAACCCAGCAGCGTTGCAGTTCTTGACACAAACCGGTGCGCCTGGCACCTACTACCATACTCCGTTCAAAGGCACAAATCTTTAGTCTTGCCCATTCACCCTCTGAATGGCACACATACACAATCCACATTTCAATTGTCTCAAGGCTTACAAATCCTTCTTTAACCTGTCTCCTCCCCTTCACCTACACTGATTTGAAGTGGATTTAACAAGTGACATCAATAAGGGATCATTTCGTTCACCTGGATTCACCTGGTCAGTCTATGTCATGGAAAGAGCAGGTGTTCTTAATGTTTTGTACACTCAGTGTAGTTTAGTGTATGACATCATGTAATTTGGGAAACAGAGAGAACAGTTCATATCCTAACTAACCACTGGGAGATGTTGCAGACCTCTATCTGCTCCATGGGTTAGGGTTAGGGTTATCCTAACTAACCACAGACCTCTATCTGCTCCATGCCTCCAACTGGAACCTCACTATGATGTAAAAACCCACCATAATATAATCAGAAATATAATATATAACATTATATACCATTTAGCAGAAAACTTTTACGTATGGGTGGTCCCGGGAGTGGAAGCCACTATCCTGGCTTTGCAAGGCACCATGCGCTACCAACTGAGCTACTGAGGACCCTCCTCTTCCTCCTCTTCCTCCTCCACACAGTGCGGCTGTTAGATCTTTAATCTCCTACGCATTATGTTACTGTCTGACATGTTATCCGTCAGGGAAACGGAGAGAACGGTCCATTGGCTAATTAAACTGTAGGAGATGTTACAGGCCTCCTCCAACAGGAACCCAGGCCAGAGCTCTTTCCACTGCTGCCTTTTTATCAGCTGTCTACCTCTACATAATAATAATACTAATAATAATAATAATAATAATAATAATAATAATATAATAATAATAAGCCATTTAGCAGACGCTTTTATCCAAAGCGACTTACAGTCATGCGTGCATACATTTTTTGTGTATGGGTGGTCCCGGGGATCGAACCCACTACCTTGGCGTTACAAGCGCCGTGCTCTACCAGCTGAGCTACAGAGGACCACCCATACAGAGGACCACCCATACAGAGGACCACCCATACAGAGGACCACCCATACAGAGGACCACCCATACACAATGATTGATTACACCAAATGCTGCCATCCCAAGCACAGGGGGCTGGTTGGCAGGGTTGGAGGGAGGGAGGGTGCTGCTCTCTCTAGGAGAGGAGAGGAGAGGAGAGGAGAGGAGAGGAGAGGAGAGGAGAGGAGAGGAGAGGAGAGGAGAGGAGAGGAGAGGAGAGGAGAGGAGAGGAGAGGAGAGGAGAGGAGAGGAGAGGGAGAGGAGAGGAGAGGAGAGGGGTTGGCAGGGTTGGAGGGAGGGTGGGTGCTGCTCTCTCTAGGAGAGGAGAGGAGAGGAGAGGAGAGGAGAGGAGAGGGGTTGGCAGGGTTGGAGGGAGGGAGGGTGCTGCTCTCTCTAGGAGAGGAGAGGAGAGGAGAGGAGAGGAGAGGGGTTGGCAGGGTTGGAGGGAGGGGAGGGTGCTGCTCTCTCTAGGAGAGGAGAGGAGAGGAGAGGAGAGGGGTTGGCAGGGTTGGAGGGAGGGAGGGTGCTGCTCTCTCTAGGAGAGGAGAGGAGAGGAGAGGGGTTGGCAGGGTTGGAGGGAGGGAGGGTGCTGCTCTCTCTAGGAGAGGAGAGGAGAGGAGAGGGGTTGGCAGGGTTGGAGGGAGGGAGGGTGCTGCTCTCTCTAGGAGAGGAGAGGAGAGGAGAGGGGTTGGCAGGGTTGGAGGGAGGGTGGGTGCTGCTCTCTCTAGGAGAGGAGAGGAGAGGAGAGGAGAGGGGTTGGCAGGGTTGGAGGGAGGGAGGGTGCTGCTCTCTCTAGGAGAGGAGAGGAGAGGAGAGGAGAGGAGAGAGGTTGGCAGGGTTGGAGGGAGGGAGGGTGCTGCTCTCTCTAGGAGAGGAGAGGAGAGGAGAGGAGAGGGGTTGGCAGGGTTGGAGGGAGGGAGGGTGCTGCTCTCTCTAGGAGAGGAGAGGAGAGGAGAGGAGAGGGGTTGGCAGGGTTGGAGGGAGGGAGGGTGCTGCTCTCTCTAGGAGAGGAGAGGAGAGGGGTTGGCAGGGTTGGAGGGAGGGAGGGTGCTGCTCTACGTGCATTATAAGACTGATTTAGAAACATGGACACGTTGTTAACTAAGAAAACAGATCCTCAGAAGTTACACCACATCTTCCCTATTGCTTCCAAACCCATGTGTGTGTGTGTGTGTGTGTGTGTGTGCACGTATGTGTGTGTGTATGTTTGTGTGTGTGTGTGTGTATATGTGTGTGCGTGTTACACATCCCCCTTTAACGCGCTGCTTCTCCTCATCCTCTGCCATGGGGCGTAATAATAACAGCCTATCAGAGAGTCAAACCTGGGAGGAGAGGAGAGGAGAGGGGAGAGGAGAGGAGAGGAGAGGAGAGGAGAGGAGAGGAGAGGGAGAGGAGAGGAGAGGAGAGGAGAGGAGAGGAGAGGAGAGGAGAGGAGAGGAGAGGAGAGGAGAGGAGAGGAGAGGAGAGGAGAGGAGAGGAGAGGGAAACAGTGGAGAAGAACGAGTATCGTTTGGTGTTTTAAACACTATCAATCTATGATAAAGAGCAGAGCAGAGGAGGCTGTAGCCTGGTCTCATATCCGTTTGTACCATCTTGCCAACTCCTAGTCATTGGACCTGACACCAAGACAGCACAAACAGATCTTGCACCAGGCTAGGCAGTGAAACAGTGGAGTGTTTCTGTTTTAAACACTCTCTTCCTGCTCTCTTCCATGTTAACGTCTATCTAATCCACAGACACACTGCCTAACCCGTTACCAGGATTGGTTAACGCTTGTAGTTCCTAGGGTCTCCACCGAGCTAGGTACATCTGCTTTTAGCTTTAATGCAGCGTATTGCTGGAATACAATTCTAAATACATTTCATCTTGATGTTCTAGTTCCGTTCGGGCAATATAAAGTATTGATTGAGGACTTATTTGTGGAGGAATGTGACTGTTTTTCTGGGTGATTTGTGATGTTTTACTTGTGCTTCGCATGACTGTGTTTTTGTATTTGAATGTGTTTATATATTTAGGTATAATGTGTATATTTATGTTGTATATACAGGACACATTTGTATTTTTATATATTTATTAAAGCCTTATTTTACCAGGTCAGTTGACTGAGAACACGTTCTCATTTACAGCAACGACCTGGGGAATAGCTACAGGGGGATGAATGAGCCAATTGGAAGCTGGGGATGATTAGGTGGCCATGATGGTATGAGGGCCAGACCTTGTTAAACAGACCTTGGTCTCAATATGTTTTCCCTGTTAAAATAAAGGTTAAATAAAACAAAAATAATGTCTAATGCTATAGTAAGCTACTATACGCTGTGCCACTAGAGATCCTGGTTCGAATCCAGGCTCTGTCGTAGCCGGCCGCGACCGGGAGACCCATGGGGCGGCGCGCAATTGGCCCAGCGTCGTCCAGGGTAGGGGAGGGAATGGCCGGCAGGGATGTAGCTCAGTTGGTAGAGCATGGCGTTTGCAACGCCAGGGTTGTGGGTTCGATTCCCACGGGGGGCCAGTATGAAAAATAAAAAAAATAATGTATGCACTAACTTTAAGTCGCTCTGGATAAGACCGTCTGCTAAATGACTAAAATGTGTGATTGTTTTTTAAAAAATTTGGTTGGCTGCTACGGGCGATAAGATCGTATTTCGGGCGATTGTACAAGTACAGAATCATTATGGTACCGCTCAACTCTGGTTGATATCCTGGTTGACACTCCTCTCGCCTTTGTCCTCTGGTGTAAACTCCTTCATCTCAAGCGGCAGGGACTCGTAGAAAGTTAAGGTTAGAGGTCAGGGTTTAACTCTCACCTTTGTACTCTGGTGTAAACTCCTTCATCTCAGGCGGCAGGGACTCGTAGAAGCGTTGCTCCCGGGTGATGAGTGGTTTGCACACCGTGTGGTCATCGTAGCGCATCATACTGGTGTGCCCTCCCACCTGGTGTACGAAGGGTTCTAGAGGCACCCCACCACACCGCCTGCCCCCCAGCCCCATCCCCATCCCCAGCCCCAGCCCCAGCTCCAGCCCCAGCTCCAGCCCCAGCCCAAGGCCTGTCCCAAACCCCAGCCCTAACCCTGCCTGGCCCGCTCCGTTCTTCCCTGATGCTGCTTCCATGGTGTGGGGGAGGCACATGGCGTTAGAGGACCTGGTGGGGGTGGCGGGGGCATGGGCTGGGGGGCGCAGGCCGGGCGAGCGTGGGGTGCAGGGAGGCGGCTGGGAGCGCACGGTGCTGCCGGGAGGGGGAGGAGCCAGCCCGCCGGCCGCAACCCAAACCGATCAATCAGATCCCGGCTCCTCAATGAATAGCACTGGGCGATGATGTCACACCTTCACCAGCCACCTGAGAAATGGAGAGAGGGAGGGGAACACAGAGAGAGGAGAACGTCAGTCAGAATTTCTATTGATTTAGGCCTAACCTTTATTTAAGCAGGTAAATCAATTAGGATGAGCTGAGATGACACAGACATCAGGATGAGTAATCAGAACCAGACACAGCAGGTTACCTCCTCCTCCCATGCTCTCTAGGGATTGGCTAATGGTGGGTGGATGCCAGAGAGAGTGCTGTGTCTCTGTTTTGTGTTTAGGCTAAATGGTAGCTAGCCATCTGCAGAGCTCCCTGCTCTGCCTGGCTATCCTGTCCTGCAGACACATTATTTCATTAGCCTGGTCCATGTCAACACACACACACCCATCGATCTGACGTCTGGCTGTCCCCACTCTCACACACCTAACAGTCACAGTCTCAAAACAGTAGGCTCCCTGCCATTACGATCTCTTACAGACACAAACACACTTGAGTAACAGCATCTCTCAACCACCTCTTGCACAGGCCTGTCCCCCTCATCTTCAACCCTGAAGCCCAGTCAATCAAGCTACAGGTATATCTCCCAGCCAATCTGAAGTGCACTATGGGTATTGGAAGCTAATGCATAACAAGCCATACATCTAAAGACAGTCCATGATAATCCCTGACCATTTAGTTTGAGCTTAGTGGACAGACGGTCTGTCTGTAGTCTTTAAAAGGTCATCCCATCTGTAATATCACTCACTGTTACATTCAGCCAGCCAGCGAGAGAGAGAGAGAGAGAGATAGAGATAGAGAGAGAGAGAGAGATAGCGAGACAGAGAGAGAGAGAGAGAGAGAGAGAGAGAGAGAGAGAGAGAGAGAGAGAGAGAGAGAGAGAGAGAGAGAGAGAGACACACAGAGATAGATAGTGAGAGAGATGGAAATAGAGCAAGAGAGGGAAAGAGAGCAAGTGAGAGAGAGAGAGATACAGGGTCTTAATTGAGTTATTGATCTAGCCGTGAGCAGAATTGCATTCTAAGCATTTCCAATTAGGCCAGAATGTGGTGCTGTGTGTGTGTGTATTGCGTGTGGTCCCATCATGAATCAATGCAGGCTACAGTACAGGGGGGTCCCAGGTGCCCAGGCGGGACACAGGGGCTCAGAGGAGAGTCAGGGGGGGGACAGGGGCTCAGAGGAGAGTCAGGGGGGACACAGGGCTCAGAGGAGAGTCAGGGGGGGACACAGGGCTCAGAGGAGAGTCAGGGGGACACAGGGGCTCAGAGGAGAGTCAGGGGGGACACAGAGCTCAGAGGAGAGTCAGGGGGGACACAGGGGCTCAGAGGAGAGTCAGGGGGGACACAGGGGCTCAGAGGAGAGTCAGGGGGGACACAGGGGCTCAGAGGAGAGTCAGGGGGGACACAGGGCTCAGAGGAGAGTCAGGGGGACACAGGGGCTCAGAGGAGAGTCAGGGGGACACAGGGCTCAGAGGAGAGTCAGGGGGGGCAGGGGCTCAGAGGAGAGTCAGGGGAGACACAGGGGCTCAGAGGAGAGTCAGGGGGGACACAGGGGCTCAGAGGAGAGTCAGGGGGGACACAGGGCTCAGAGGAGAGTCAGGGGGGACACAGGGGCTCAGAGGAGAGTCAGGGGGGACACAGGGGCAGGGCACAGACAGTAGAGCTCTCTTTGGTCCACATACATAGGTTATACGTCCTAAATAGCACCCTACAGTGAGGGAAAAAAGTATTTGATCCCCTGCTGATTTTGTACGTTTGCCCACTGACAAAGACAAGATCAGTCTATAATTTTAACGGTAGGTTTATTTGAACAGTGAGAGACAGAATAACAACAACAAAAATCCAGAAAAACACATGTCAAAAATGTTATAAATTGATTTGCATTTTAATGAGGGAAAAAAGTATTTGACCCCTCTGCAAAACATGACTTAGTACTTGGTGGCAAAACCCTTGTTGGCAATCACAGAGGTCAGACATTTCTTGTAGTTGGCCACCAGGTTTGCAAACATCTCAGGAGGGATTTTGTCCCACTCCTCTTTGCAGATCTTCTCCAAGTCATTAAGGTTTTGAGGCTGACGTTTGGCAACTCGAACCTTCAGCTCCCTCCACATATTTTCTATGGGATTAAGGTCTGGAGACTGGCTAGGCCACTCCAGGACCTTAATGTGCTTCTTCTTGAGCCACTCCTTTGTTGCCTTGGCCGTGTGTTTTGGGTCATTGTCATGCTGGAATACCCATCCACGACCCATTTTCAATGCCCTGGCTGAGTGATAGAATAATTATTAATGACTAATTATTACACCCTGAAACTGTGTGAAATGTGTTAGAATGTGTGAGTGTAGGACCAGTAAAGACTATGACATTGAGCTACTATTTAGCAATGGGAGTAAGAGTTAGGCCAGACAACAAAGGACAAGGAGAGCTGGCTACAGACAACTGAGATACCAAGATAACTGAGGAATTTAGGGAGGAGAGAGACTTTTAGGCTTTTTAAGGATTATGAAATATGGTGCAGGATATTGTGAGGACGGCGATAACTAAGGAATGCATGTGTGTGTGTGTATGCATGTGTGTGTGTGTATGTATGTGTGTGTGTATGCATGTGTGTGTGTGTGTATGCATGTGTGTGTGTGTATGTATGTGTATGCATGTGTGTGTGTGTATGTATGTGTGTGTGTATGCATGTGTGTGTGTGTGTTGGTGTGTGTGTGTGTGTATGTGTGTGTATGTGTGTGTGTGTGTGTGTGTGTGTGTGTGTGTGTGTGTGTGTACTGATGGTCAGGAGAGCAGCTTTCAAGTGGAAAACTACAGCCCGCCTACAGAGGGGAGGGATTTCTTTTTGTATGACGTATGAGTATAAAAGATGGACTCTGAAATTATGATGGCAGAATCCTCAATGAATAAATATCTGACTATGCAGACCGGGACTCTGTCCGTTTCTTAAATCCAAAAGACTTACAACCTTTTGGGAGACGCACAGAGACACTGAAATAGTTTGTTAAATAATTCACATAACACTGAGGGAAGGAGGTTCTCACCCAAGATTTGACGGTACATGGCCCCGTCCATCGTCCCTTTGATGCGGTGAAGTTGTCCTGTCCCCTTAACAGAAAAACACCCCCAAAGCATGATGTTTCCACCTCCATGTTTGACGGTGGGGATGGTGTTCTTGGGGTCATAGGCAGCATTCCTCCTCTTCCAAACACGGCGAGTTGAGTTGATGCCAAAGAGCTCGATTTTGGTCTCATCTGACCACAACACTTTCACCCAGTTCTCCTCTGAATCATTCAGATGTTCATTGGCAAACTTCAGACGGCCCTGTATATATGCTTTCTTGAACAGGGGGACCTTGCGGGCGCTGCAGTATTTCAGTCCTTCACGGCGTAGTGTGTTACCAATTGTTTTCTTGGTGACTATGGTCCCAGCTGCCTTGAGATCATTGACAAGATCCTCCCGTGTAGTTCTGGGCTGATTCCTTGCCGTTCTCATGATCATTGCAACTCCACGAGGTGAGATCTTGCATGGAGCCCCAGGCCGAGGGAGATTGACAGTTATTTTGTGTTTCTTCCATTTGCGAATAATCGCACCAACTGTTGTCACCTTCTCACCAAGCTGCTTGGCGATGGTCTTGTAGCCCATTCCAACCTTGTGTAGGTCTACAATCTTGTCCCTGACATCCTTGGAGAGCTCTTTGGTCTTGGCCATGGTGGAGAGTTTGGAATCTGATTGATTGATTGCTTCTGTGGACAGGTGTCTTTTATACAGGTAACAAGCTGAGATTAGGAGCACTCCCTTTAAGAGTGTGCTCCTAATCTCAGCTCGTTACCTGTATAAAAGACACCTGGGAGCCAGAAATCTTTCTGATTGAGAGGGGGTCAAATACTTATTTCCCTCATTAAAATGCAAATCAATTTATAAAATTTTTGACATGCGTTCTTCTGTTTTTTGTTGTTGTTATTCTGTCTGTCACTGTTCAAATAAACCTACCATTAAAATTATAGACTGATCATTTATTTGTCAGTGGGCAAACGTACAAAATCAGCAGGGGATCAAAAACTTTTTCCCCCTCACTGTATTCCCCCTATTTACCGCAGTATTTTTTGACTAGGGCCATTTTGGCTCTGGTCGAAAGTAGTGCACTAAATAGGGAATATTGTGTCATTTGGGACACATAACCTACATCCAGCCCCCCAGAAGAGGTATGGCCCCTCACACCTGTCTGGACTATTCTATAAAATGACATTCACCACCAAGCTAAACTACCCTCTGTAGTCTCTGTATCAGGGAGACAAGTTGCTAGCCTGGTCCCACATCTGTTTGTGACAACTTGTCAGTCTTGACAACGACCACTGGAGTCAAGACAGCAAAGAGATCTGGGACCAGACTAAGACACAGCTATTCTGTTCGCTGCTAACCTTGGTATGACGACATCACACCATAGGCTGCCAGTGGAACATTCATGGAAAGGTTGGATGCATGTATCTGTAGGTTTAATCTGCCGAAAGCCAATCAGGCTCCAGATAAGAGATAAGACACCCAGCTCACCTGACTCACTGGATTATTAACGCGACTCTGACATTGAACACACAGAACCTAAAGGCTACACCTCACAACAACAGAACCTATAGGCTACACCTCACAACAACAGAACCTAAAGGCTACACCTCACAACAACAGAACCTAAAGGCTACACCTCACAGCAACAGAACCTAAAGGCTACACCTCACAACAACATAACCTATAGGCTACACCTCACAACAACAGAACCTATAGGCTACACCTCACAACAACAGAACCTAAAGGCTACACCTCACAACAACAGAACCTATAGGCTACACCTCACAACAACAGAACCTATAGGCTACACCTCACAACAACAGAACCTAAAGGCTACACCTCACAACAACAGAACCTAAAGGCTACACCTCACAACAACAGAACCTAAAGGCTACACCTCACAACAACAGAACCTATAGGCTACACCTCACAACAACAGAACCTATAGGCTACACCTCACAACAACAGAACCTATAGGCTACACCTCACAACAACATAACCTAAAGGCTACACCTCACAACAACAGAACCTATAGGCTACACCTCACAACAACAGAACCTATAGGCTACACCTCACAACAACAGAACCTATAGGCTACACCTCACAACAACAGAACCTATAGGCTACACCTCACAACAACAGAACCTATAGGCTACACCTCACAACAACAGAACCTAAAGGCTACACCTCACAACAACAGAACCTAAAGGCTACACCTCACAACAACAGAACCTAAAGGCTACACCTCACAACAACAGAACCTAAAGGCTACACCTCACAACAACAGAACCTATAGGCTACACCTCACAACAACATAACCTAAAGGCTACACCTCACAACAACAGAACCTATAGGCTACACCTCACAACAACAGAACCTATAGGCTACACCTCACAACAACAGAACCTATAGGCTACACCTCACAACAACATAACCTATAGGCTACACCTCACAACAACAGAACCTAAAGGCTACACCTCACAACAACAGAACCTATAGGCTACACCTCACAACAACAGAACCTATAGGCTACACCTCACAACAACAGAACCTAAAGGCTACACCTCACAACAACAGAACCTAAAGGCTACACCTCACAACAACAGAACCTATAGGCTACACCTCACAACAACAGAACCTATAGGCTACACCTCACAACAACAGAACCTATAGGCTACACCTCACAACAACAGAACCTATAGGCTACACCTCACAACAACAGAACCTAAAGGCTACACCTCACAACAACAGAACCTATAGGCTACACCTCACAACAACAGAACCTATAGGCTACACCTCACAACAACAGAACCTATAGGCTACACCTCACAACAACAGAACCTATAGGCTACACCTCACAACAACAGAACCTATAGGCTACACCTCACAACAACAGAACCTATAGGCTACACCTCACAACAACAGAACCTAAAGGCTACACCTCACAACAACAGAACCTATAGGCTACACCTCACAACAACAGAACCTATAGGCTACACCTCACAACAACAGAACCTATAGGCTACACCTCACAACAACAGAACCTAAAGGCTACACCTCACAACAACAGAACCTAAAGGCTACACCTCACAACAACAGAACCTAAAGGCTACACCTCACAACAACAGAACCTCTCCAAATCAGGAAGTAGGCCTACTGCATCAAACAGAACAATATGTTTCTCTTTGATGCTGCTACGGCTGACATACCAGTTTTACAACCCAGAGGCAAAGACATTAGAATAATAGAATCAAATGGATTCCGAAGAGCAGCAAAGACAGACTGATAGAATCAAATGGATTCCAAAGAGCAGCAAAGACAGACTAATAGAATCAAAAGGATTCCAAAGAGCAGCAAAGACAGACTGATAGAATCAAATGGATTCCAAAGAGCAGCAAAGACAGACTGATAGAATCAAATGGATTCCAAAGAGCAGCAAATACAGACTGATAGAATCAAATGGATTCCAAAGAGCAGCAAATACAGACTAATAGAATCAAATGGATTCCAAAGAGCAGCAAATACAGACTAATAGAATCAAATGGATTCCAAAGAGCAGCAAAGACAGACTGATAGAATCAAATGGATTCCAAAGAGCAGCAAAGACAGACTAATATAATCAAATGGATTCCAAAGAGCAGCAAAGACAGACTAATATAATCAAATGGATTCCAAAGAGCAGCAAAGACAGACTGATAGAATCAAATGGATTCCAAAGAGCAGCAAAGACAGACTAATAGAATCAAATGGATTCCAAAGAGCAGCAAAGACAGACTGATAGAATCAAATGGATTCCAAAGAGCAGCAAATACAGACTAATATAATCAAATGGATTCCAAAGAGCAGCAAAGACAGACTAATAGAATCAAATGGATTCCAAAGAGCAGCAAATACAGACTGATAGAATCAAATGGATTCCAAAGAGCAGCAAAGACAGACTGATAGAATCAAATGGATTCCAAAGAGCAGCAAATACAGACTGATAGAATCAAAAGGATTCCAAAGAGCAGCTAGACAATAATACACTTGTTATTGCCACAGTATCAGTTCTAGGACTTGTGAGCCAATATAGGAAAAGTAGGCCCTAGGCTTAAACCTCTAATGTTAAAGGACCCGTACTTTGCCAGTCCTTCAGTAAGCAGGCTAATCACAATGTATCAATGTACACCAGCCAAAACCTGTTGGTGGGAAGGTGGGTACTGGTGGGTATTAAGTTGACAAATAGGTGCCCCATTTAAACTCCAAACTCAGTCAGCAGCAGCAATGTATTTTGGAAGCTGGTGTGGAAGCTGGGATGGAAGCTGGGATGGAAGCTGGGATGGAAGGGAGGGGGGAGGGAGGGAGGGAGGGAGGGAGGGAGGGAGGGAGGGAGGGAGGGAGGGAGGGAGGGAGGGAGGGGGGAGGTAAGGGCTTACAGCAGAGTATAAAACAGGGAGGGAGGGAGGGAGGGAGGGAGGGGGGGGGGGGAGGTAAGGGCTTACAGCAGAGTATAAAACAAGCAGGTAGGTAGGTAAATAGGTAGGTAGGTAGGTAGGTAGGTAGGTAGGTAGGTAGGTAGGTAGGTAGGTAGGTAGGTAGGTTAGGACTTTCAGCAGAGTATGAAACAAGCAGGTTAGTAGGTAGACTAGGCCTTTCAGCAGAGTATAAAACAAAGCAAAATACTGGTGGTTGGTAAGTGGGAAGGTGGGTACTGTAAGCCAGCAGTATTGGGAACATTTAGTCAAGCCAGCAGTATTGGGAACAGATAGTAAAGTCAGCAGTATTGGGAACAGATAGTAAAGTCAGCAGTATTTGGAACATACACTGAGTGTACAAATCATTAGGAACACCTTCCTAATAGTAAGCATGGTCGAATTACAGACCGAGGTGGGGCCCATTGATCATCAGTTATCATATAAAAAACTGCAAACATTTGCTTCCTATGGCAAAATGTGTCGAGTTGCAGGAAACTACCTTTAAAACTGATCATTTTTCTCTCCATCCCATGGCAAAATTAGTAAATTGCATGAATTGAGTTATAAAATTGCAAAATCTTCTCTCCACCCCATCACAAAATGTGTACAATTGCTTTCAAACTGCAACATTTTCTCTACACCCCATGGTAAAATATGCAGAATTGCAGGAAGTTGACCGCCCCCCCCCCCAAATAAATGGTGGGCACCCACGAAACTGCGGTACGCCACTGGGCGTAGCTACAGAGTACAAAGGCCACTGCCAAGGTTAAGAGCCCCGCACTAATGACAGAAATGCCACTAGCGTACTGCCTGGCTTGCTGTCTGCTAGTATACTGGGCTGTAGCCACTAGCGCCATACTACACATTTAGGTTCTTCTTAGGCCTCGATCCGACATATTTTAGTGGAGAAGAGGCCCTACCTCATACAGCCTTCTCCTTCCAAGGCTGGGCCACATTATAAATATGCGTGTTATTTAACAGTCCTTACTGACAGGCTCTGAATAACCATGGGGGGATTCTAGCCTAAATAAACATAGTGCAGCCGCCCGGCCCGGCCAGTTCAAGGCAGCCAGCGCTGCCCACTATACCCTTAGCCCTACACTCTCTGACCCCCCTCCCTACCCTACCCTCCCTCCCTGACCCCCTCCCTACCCTACCCTCCCTGCCCCCCCCCTCCTCTTTTCACTGGCATCTCCAACCAGTCCAGCCCAGAACATCCTGCCAGCAGCGGGGTCACATGACTCTCGGGATGAAGGGGAAGTCATCATAGACATCACAGCGGATTGGATTGTGGCTTTGCTCTGTGACTGTGCAACAGTTATATCACGTTGCCCCTTTCTTTCCTGCCAGGGAGTTCCAGGTCGATGAGGAGAACGCGTCGCAGCACAGGTCAGGTTTTATGGTGGTTTCTCTGTGGCCGTGGCAACAACAGTGACATCACCTTGACCCAGCCTTCTCGGTTGGATTTGCATCACCATGAAGGCATGTGAAACTCTGGGGAGCGGCGGAGACAGCAAAGCCACAAGTCTGCACTAAATTTACGACATTAAAAGGACTAATGCCAGAGGGCGAAAGATGAACACGGCCTGACAAAATATTATAAATAGACACCGACAGCGTCTGTCGATTCGCATTCTGCTACTACAGTCGTGGTCAAAAGTTTTGAGAATGACACAAATATTAATTTTCACAAAGTCTGCTGCCTCAGTTTTTATGATGGCAATTTGCATATACTCCAGAATGTTATGAAGAGTGATCAGATGAATTGCAATTAATTGCAAAGTCCCTCTTTGCCATGAAAAGGAACTTAATCCCAAAAAAAACATTTCCACTGCATTTCAGCCCTGCCACAAAAGGACCAGCTGACATCATGTCAGTGATTCTCTCGTTAACACAGGCGAGAGTGTTGACGAGGACAAGGCTGGAGATCACTCTGTCATGATGATTGAGTTAGAATAACAGACTGGAAGCTTTAAAAGGAGGGTGGTGCTTGAAATCATTGTTCTTCCTCTGTTAACCATGGTTACCTGCAAGGAAACACGTGCGGTCATCATTGCTTTGCACAAAAAGGGCTTCACAGGCAAGGATATTGCTGCTAGTAAGATTGCACCTAAATCAACCATTTATTGGATCATCAAGAACTTCAAGGAGAGAGGTTCAATTGTTGTGAAGAAGGCTTCAGGGCGCCCAAGAAAGTCCAGCAAGTGCCAGGACCGTCTCCTAAAGTTGATTCAGCTGCGGGATCGGGGCACCACCAGTGCAGAGCTTCCTCAGGAATGGCAGCAGGCAGGTGTGAGTGCATCTGCACGCACAGTGAGGCAAAGACTTTTGGAGGATGGCCTGGTGTCAAGAAGGGCAGCAAGGAAGCCACTTCTCTCCAGGAAAAACATCAGGGACAGACTGATATTCTGCAAAAGGTACAGGGATTGGACTGCTGAGGACTGGGGTAAAGTCATTTTCTCTGATGAATCCCCTTTCCGATTGTTTGGGGCATCCGGAAAAAAGCTTGTCCAGAGAAGACAAGGTGAGCGCTACCATCAGTCCTGTGTCATGCCAACAGTAAAGCATCCTGAGACCATTCATGTGTGGGGTTGCTTCTCAGCCAAGGGAGTGGGCTCACTCACAATTTTTCCTAAGAACACAGCCATGAATAAAGAATGGTACCAACACATCCTCCGAGAGCAACTTCTCCCAACCATCCAAGATCAGTTTGGTGACGAACAATACCTTTTCCAGCATGATGGAGCACCTTGCCACCGAAATTTTGGGTCCATGGCCAGGAAACTCCCCAGACCTTAATCCCATTGAGAACTTGTAGTCAATCCTCAAGAGGTGGGTGGACAAACAAAAACCCACAAATTCTGACAAACTCCAATCATTGATTATGCAAGAATGGGCTGCCATCAGTTAGGATGTGGCCCAGAAGTTAATTGACAGCATGCCAGGGCGGATTGCAGAGGTCTTGAAAAAGAAGGGTCAACACTGCAAATATTGACTCTTTGCATAAACGTAATGTAATTGTCAATAAAAGCCTTTGACACTTATGGAATGCTTGTAATTATACTTCAGTATACCATAGTAACATCTGACAAAAATATCTAAAAACACTGAAGCAGCAAACTTTGTGAAGACCAATACTATACAATACTGTACTATAGATACATACATTCTACTTATAGAACTGTATAGACTACATGGTTCAGGGTCCATACAAAATATTCCAAATTGATATTGACAGCTTCTTACAGACTACTATAGCTAGCTACATTCATAGAGCACTACATACACGGGCACTCTGGGCCGAAATACAAGTGTTTTAAAATGCAGGGTGGCTCCCCGTCCCTTGCCCTAGTAGATCTGATTTGATTGACAGCTAGAGATCCTAAGGAAAGGGACCATGTGAGAGTCCTGATTTGTTTGGTCCAGTTGTAGACAATGAAGCGGTGTGGGAGGTCAGACACGAAACGACACGCAATGGCTGTCTACAGAAGCGTTTCAGTAGACTGTCCATTAGCGTTTCCATCAGGCCTATACCCTGACATGAAAGCAGAAGACATTTAATTGATTCCATTACTGGACAAGTGCAGGTACCATATAGCGCTCTCTCTCTCTCTCTATCTATCTCGCTCTCTCTCTCTCTCTCTCTCTCTCTCATTGAGTCCAGACAGTTACCAGCATGTGTGTTCCATACACATTTATTCACTGAAAATAGATTATCTGGATTAAATACAATAGTCTAGGCCAAGGTGTATTTCAAAGACAAGACGTGATATAGCCTACCAAGTTAAATAACAAGTGAACTACTGACTTTCTGCATGCATATAGGAAAGGGACCTCAACTTGTACTGTACTGACTAAGAAGACAGAGGATTGGTTGAAATAAATGGATAATAAGATGATAGTAGGAGCTGTATTGTTAGATTTCAGTGCACCCTTTAATGTTATTGATCATCAATTGTTATTGAAAAAAAACTCACTTGATATGGTTTTACATCACCTGCCATCACATGGTTGGAGAGTTACTTATCCAATAGAACTCTTCTTCAATGGAAGATTCTCTAACATCAGATATGTACAGTGCGGTGTCCCTCAGGGCAGTTGCCTTGGGCCGTTACTCTTCACTATTTGTACAAATGATTTACCACTTGTCTTACAAGAAGCTGAAATGACTATGTATATGCTGATGATTGCCCACTGTACACATCAGCACCTACAGCCAGTGAGCTCACCGAGACTCTTAGCAAGGAGTTACAGTCAGTGTCAGAATGGGTCATTAACAATAAACTGGTCTTAAATACATCTAAAAAAATCAAAAGCATTGTATTTGGTTCAAACCATTCTCTTAGACCTAAACCTCAACTGGAGTTGTGACCATTGAACAAGTTGAAGAGGCTGAATTCCTAGGAGTAACATTGGATGGTCAGTTATCATGGTCAAGTCATATTGACCCAGTTTTTGTCTGTTATAAAAATATGTTCTGCATTTGACACAAAGATCAACTGTACTAGTTGTTCAGGCTCTGATCTTGTCCCATCCTGATTACTGTCTGGTGATATGGCCAGGTGCAGCAAAGAAAGACCCTAGCAAAGCTGCAGCTGGCTCCAAACAGAGCAGCATGCATTGCCCTTAACTGCACACACAGAACTAACATCAACAACATGCATGATAGTCTTTTCTGGTTGAGGAGAAATTGACTACTTCCCTTCTAGTCTTAAGAAATATGTGTATGTTGAAATTGCCTCACCACTTGAATAATCTATTTGCATACACTTCAAAACAGACATACATACATACCACACCATACACACAACTATGGGTTTCTTCCCTGTACCCAAACCAAAAACACACTTAATGTGTCACTCAGTTATGTACAGAGCCATGTCATCATGGAATGCTCTGTCACCGGAGGTTACTCAGGCAAAAAGCAAGTTTAGCTTTAAAAAACAGATTTAAAAAAACAATAAATAAAAAAAACATGGTATCACAGCGCCTCTCCTCTTCCTAAAGATCTAATTTAACTGTACTGTATATAAGAATATCAATATATGAAGTGTGTAAATAGTATTTCTGCTGTCTCTTGGCGTCTTTCATATATACAGCTCCTTTAAAAAAAAAAAAGTAATATAATATCTTATATTGTTCTAGTCTATAACTGTTATGTGCTTTGAAAGGTATTTGTAACTTTTACGTGGACCCCAGGAAGAGTAGCTGCTGCATGTGCAGTAGCTAAATGGGGATCCTGATAAAACTAGTGGCATTTACAACGTCCCTCTATGCAGTATCTTGCTTATGGTATTATTTAATAAACGCAGACTTCTCACTAACGCTATAGATAACCTACATCCAAAGGCAACAGAGATACTAATTGGGCCTAGGTATTATAGCAATACCACTACAGGTGGTGTGGGGCAGACCAATTTATTGGATGCTTATGACAGCTCCCCCAAAAAGCCCCAGAAGTATGAACGCTCTGACTTCTGCGGAGGCCGCATCACAATAAATGCTGAAGTCGGATTGACCATGCAGAGACTTTACAGGTGATAAGTCTGAGCCTCTCCCCCTGGCCTCCCCCTTCTCGCCCCTCCCCTGTCTCCTCCTCCTCTCTCCTGGACACAAGACTGTCTACTGGTCTCCCCCCAGCCTCCCCTCCCAGTCTCTCACTGTAAGAGGTTGTGGCCTTAAACACAGAGAGGCGTGAGAGAGAAAATATGTCACACTACTAGCTCTATTTCTGCTGGACTTGGACCATGACTGCAGAGAGTATAGCAACACATCTTCTGTCTGGGAGGCAGAGGGCACACACACACACACACACAGTACACACACACACACAGTACACACAAAATGAATTACAATTAAAACAGTAAAATACCCTATTTGGATAAGTGAACACCGCCCTGAGTTAATACTTGGTGGAACCACTTTTTGCTTGAATTACAGCCGTGAGTCTCTTTGAATACGTCTCTACTAACTTTGCACACCTAGACGGTGCAATATTTGCCCATTGTTCCTTGCAGAATTGTTCAAGCTCAGTCAAATTGCATGGTGACCGCTCATGGACTGCACTCTTCAAGTCATTCCACAGATTCTCTATGGGATTTAGGTCGGGGCTCTGACTAGGGCCACTCAAGGACATTCACCTTCTTGTCCTTCAGCCACTGTATGGTTGCTTTGGCGGTGTGCTTTTGGTCATTGTCATGTTGAAACGTGAACCATCTTCCCATTTTCAACTTCCTGGCAGAGGGCTGCAGGTTCTCCTCAAGAATCTGTCAGTATTTTGCACTGTCCATTTTCCCTTCTATCCTGACAGGTGCTCCAGTCCCTGCTGAAGGGAAACACCCCCACAACAGGATGCTGCCACCGCCGTGCTTCACTGTAGGCACGGTGTTCTTTGGGTGAGAAGATGTATTGGGTTTTCGCCAGACATATCGTTTTGCCTTCAGGCCAAAAAGTAAAAAATCACTCCTCAAAAAAAGCCACATCAAGTCTCGTTTGAGCATTGCCAAAAAGCACATTGTAGATTCCAAGGCCAAGTGGCAAAAGGTGCTTTGGTCAGATGAGACTAAAATTGAGCTTTTTGGCCATCAAGGAAAACACTATGTCTGGCGCAAATCCAACACCTCTCATCACCCAGAGAACACCATCCCCACAGTGCAGCATGGTGGTGGCAGCATCATGCTGTGGGGATGTGTTTCATCGGCAGGGACTGGGAAACTGGTCAGAATTGAAGGAATCATGGATGACGCTAAATACAGGGAAATTCTTGAGGGAAACCTGTTTCAGTCTTCCAGAGATTTGAGACTGGGACGGAGGTTCACCTTCCAGCAGGACAATGACCCTAAGCATACTGCTTAAGCAACACTTGAGTGGTTTAAGGGGAAACATTTAAATGTCTTGGAATGGCCTAGTCAAAGCCCAGACCTCAATCCAATTGAGAATCTGTGGTATGACTTAAAGATAGCTGTACACCAGCGGAACCCATCCAACTTGAAGGAGCTGGAGCAGTTTTGCCTTGAAGAATGGGCAAAAATCCCAGTGGTTCGATGTGTCAAGCTTATAGAGACATACCCCATGAGACTTGCAGCTGTAATTGCTGCAAAAGGTGGCTCTACAATGTATTGACTTTGGGGGGGGGGGGGGGTGAATAGTTATGCACGCTCAAGTTCTCTGTTTTTTTGTCTTATTTCTTGTTTGTTTCACAATAAAACATATTTTGCATCTTCAAAGTGGTAGGCATGTTGTGTAAATCAAATGATACATACATCTAACTTTTGGGGGTTGTATGTCATTTTAGGCGAAAATTGAAAAAAAAAGGGTCAGATCCTCCCGAGTGGCAGAGCGGTCTAAAGGCACTGCATCACAGTGTTGCGACGTCACTACAGCCTGGGGTTCGATCCCTGCGTCATCACCGGCCGTGACCGGGAGTCCCATACGGCGGCGCACAATTGGCCCGGCATCGTCCGGGTTAGGGGAGGGTTTGGCCGGGGTGGCTTTACTTGGCTCATCGCGCTCTAGCGACTCCTTGTGGCGGGCCGGGCGCCTGCAGGCTGACTTCGGTCGTCAGTTGAACAGTGTTTCCGTTCACGTTGGTGCAGCTGGCTTCCGGGTTAAGCGAGCGGGTGTTAAGAAGTGCGGTTCGGCGGGTCATGTTTCGGAGGATGCATGACTCAATCTTCACCCCTCCCGATCCCGTCGGGGAGTTGCAGCGATGAGACAAGATCGTAATCGGGGAGAAAAAGGGAGTAAAAATTAAATAAAAAAATAAAAAATACACCACATCAGGAGACCATTTTTTAGGTCTGGGAAAAAGTTGAGACATTTTGATTTTTGAGTGTAGTCACTGTTTAATTGAAGTGCGTACCTAGCAAGAGGCTGTTTTTTAGCGGTGCTTTTGCAACGCAAATCAATTCTAAAAGCGTTAACAAGAGCAAGGTATAGTGTTTAATTTGAAAACGGCTTAACATTTTGTAAAAGCAGAATATTTCGGTAATCCAGCACTGAAAAAGTATTTGATATACTATTTTTATTGGACCAAATAATCAACTCCTTCACTCAATAGTTCCCTAAAATATATCTGTATGCAAATCCATCCATGCACCTGTATAATCCTTCAGCAAATGGTAGAGTCCGCCAAACAAATACAGTGCCTTCAGAAAGTATTCACGCCATTTAACTTTTTCCACATTTTTGTTGTGTTACAGTCAATTTGAAATGGATTAAATTTAGATTTTACACACAATACTCCCTAATGTCAAAGTGTAATTTTGGTTTTAGAAAATTTGACAAATATATTACAAATGAAAGGATGAGATGTCTTGAGTCAATAAGTATTCAACACCTTTGTTATTGCAAGCCTAAATATGTTCAGGAGTAGAATTGTGCTTAACAAGTCACATAATAAGTTGCATGGACTTACTCGGTTTGCAATAATAGAGTTTAACATGTTTTTTTGTACCCCACACAACTATCTGTACGGTCCCTCAGTCGAGCAGTGAATTTCAAACACAGATTCAACCACAAAGACCAGGGAGGTTTTCCAATGCCTCGTAAAGAAGGATAGCTATTGGTAGATGGGTAAAAAAAAAATGATATTGAATATCCCTTTGAGCAAGTTATTAATTACACTTTGGATGGTGTATCGATCTACCCAGTCACTACAAAGATACAGACGTCCTCCTATCTCAGTTGCCGGAGAGGAAGGAAACCACTCAGGGATTTCACCATGATGCCAATGGTGAAATTAAAACAGTTACAGAGTTCAATGGCTGTGTGACAGGAGAAAACTGAGGATGGATCAACAACATTAGAGTTAGTCCACAATACTAACCTAATTGAGAGAGTGAAAAGAAGGAAGCCTGTACAGAATAAAAATATTCCAAAACATGCATCATGCAAAACAAGGCACTAAAGTAATCCTGCAAGAAATGTGGCAAAACAATTACCTTTTTGTCCTGAATACAAAATATTATGTTTGGGGCAAATCCAATATAACACATTACTGAGTACCACTCTCCAAATCGTCAAGCATAGTGGTGGCTTCATCAGGTTATGGGTATGCTTGTAATCGTTAAGGACTGGGGAGTTTTTCACCAAAGAAATGAATAACGAAATGAAGCTAAGCACAAAATCCTAGAGGAAAACCTGCTTCGGTCTGCTTTCCACCAGACACTGGGAGATGAATTCACCTTTCAGCAGGACAATAACCTAAAACACAAGGCAAAATATACACTGGAGTTGCTTACCAAGACAACATTGAATGTTCCTGAGTGGCCTAGTTACAGTTTTGACATAAATCTACTTGAAAATCTATGGAAAGACATGAAAATGGCTGTCTAGCAATGATCAACAACAAGAGTGTGCAAAGATGTCATCAAGTCGCTTTGGATAAAAGCGTCTGCTAAATGGCATATTATTATTATTTATTATTATCAAGGCAAAGGGTGGCTATTTGAAGAATCTCAAATATAAAATATATTTTGATTTGTTTAACACTTTTTTGGTTACTACATGATTCCATATGTGTTATTTCATAGTTTTGATGTATTCACTATTATTCTACAATGTAAAATATAGCTTGACTTTGTTGTCCTTAATTCATTTTGCCACAACTTTGGAAGTATGCTTGGGGTCATTGTCCATTTGGAAGACCCATTTGCGACCAAGATTTAACTTCCTGACTGATGTCTTGAGATGTTGCTTCAATATATCCACATCATTTTCCTTCCTCATGATGCCATCTATTTTGTGAAGTGCACCAGTCCCTCCTGCAGCAAAGCACCCCCACAGCATGATGCTGCCACCCCCCGTGCTCACAGTTGGGATGGTGTTCTTCGGCTTGCAAGCGAACCCCCTTTTTCCTCCAAACATAACGATGGTCATTATGGCCAAACAGTTATATTTTGTTTCATCAGACCAGAGGACATTTCTCCAAAAAGTACGATCTTTGTCCCCATGTGCAGTTGCAAACCGTAGTCTGGCTTTTTTATGGCGGTTTTGGAGCAGTGGCTTCTTCCTTGCTGAGCCGCCTTTCAGGTTATGTCGATATAGGACTCGTTTTACTGTGGATATAGATACTTTTGTACCTGTTTCCTCCAGCATCTTCACAAGGTCCTTTGCTGTTGTTCTGGGATTGATTTGCACTTTTCACACCAAAGTAAGTTCATCTCTAGGAGACAGAACGCGTCTCCTTCCTGAGCGGTATGACGGCTGCGTGGTCCCATGGAGTTTATACTTGCGTACTATTGTTGTACAGATGAACGTGGTACCTTCAGGCATTTGAAAATTGCTCCCAATGATGAACCAGACTTGTGGAGGTCTACAATTGTCTTTCTGAGGTCTTGGCTGATTTTTTTAATTTTCCCATGATGTCAAGCAGAGGCACTGAGTTTGAAGGTAGGCCTTAAAATACATCCACAGGTACACCTCCAATTGACTCAAATGATGTCAATTAGCCTACCAGAAGCTTCTAAAGCCATGACATCATTTTCTGGAATTTCCCAAGCTGTTTAAAGGCACAGTCAACTTAGTGTATGTAAACTTCTGACCCACTGGAATTGTGATACAGTGAATTATAAGTGAAATAATCTGTCTGTAAACAATTGTTGGAAAGATTACTTGTGTCATGCACAAAGTAGATGTCCTAACCGACTTGCCAAAACTATAGTTTGTTAACAAGAAATGTGTGGAGTGGTTGAAAAATGAGTTTTAATGACTCCAACCTAAGTGTATGTAAACTTCCGACTTCAACTGTATATGGATGATTTATAAAGTCACATTTAACAGTTATTGATTATAGACCTAATTAAGTTCCCGTTTACTCTCTCCTCACTTTTCTTAGACAATTAAGGCAAGTGCTGTTGTCTCGTCTCCTCACTCCGCTGCTGCCTCCTCCACATTGTTCTCAACACCAATATGCTGGTTGACTTTGCTATTATGCGCATAGCCACACGGTCCAGTAAAAGGCCGCGGACAGCGACCGATACCCAACGCGGGAGAAAGCGCATTTGTTTTAAAATAATATTATGTTTATTTGTGTTGCACCATTGTTCTTTCGTAATATAACCATATACAATTTCAGTGGCGCAAAAGTGATGGACAGTGACATCTCCACGGCCTCCGCAATGGACTAGTCCATTCAGACAGGCGCCAACCAGACAAGTGTCTTGTGCACCAATAATTTCGTTTGCGACTGCTCGACTAAAGAATTCTCGGTCGACCAACAGCCTATCGGCCAAACAACTGACCAGTCGGGTGAGCCCTACTCGATATATTTTTTAACTCTGTTCAATTCCTGTTTTAATGTCTGTATAAAGTGATTCCTTTCGCGTTCTCCGCACCACGGATTTTATACGTATAGAATCGTGAGAATCGCAAAACACATATCGTATCAGCGGCTAAGTATCATGATAATATGTTATGGTCCCGGTTGCCCTATTGATCAGCCAGGGCCACAGATGTTTCTCTCCCACAGAGTAAACAAAGCTGTTGTCATCACTGCACACACACACACACACACACACATCTCGGGGACAACGGTCAGTAAACACAGTATTCTCATGGGTCTTAGAGGGCCTAAAATAGAAGGACACATCTGTCTCTGATCCACTTTGTCAACAGACAAATATTTGCTCAAAAACACAGTTTGTCTCCCAGGCGAATAACTTGAACTTTAGAATGTTAAAAGAACAAATTGGACATACATTTGTTCACTGTGTTGATGTTAACAGGACAGCAGTATTCACACTGTTACCAACATCGACTGAGAAACATATTGATGTCTTGTATTGACCTGAGGTCAAGAGCTAAGGTGATACTGATGACACCACACAATCATGAGCAACATCGGACATAAACATGAACACAGGGTAGGCTATATGTAATTGAATAATCACAAAATGGACTCCAAAGAAGCCTGGCAAACAGGGCGACTTACAGTCATGCGTGCATACATTTTAGTGTATGGGTGGTCAGGCTGAGGGTCTGGGTTATAAGGCTGAGGGTCTGGGTTATAAGGCTGAGGGTCTGGGTTATAAGGCTGGGGGTCTGGGTTATAAGGCTGGGGGTCTGGGTTATAAGGCTGAGGGTCTGGGTTATAAGGCTGAGGGTCTAGGTTATAAGGCTGGGGGTATGGGTTATAAGGCTGGGGGTCTGGGTTATAAGGCTGAGGGTCTGGGTTATAAGGCTGAGGGTCTGGGTTATAAGGCTGAGGGTCTGGGTTATAAGGCTGGGGGTCTGGGTTATAAGGCTGAGGGTCTGGGTTATAAGGCTGAGGAACTGGGTTATAAGGCTGAGGGTCTGGGTTATAAGGCTGAGGGTCTGGGTTATAAGGCTGAGGGTCTAGGTTATAAGGCTGGGGGTATGGGTTATAAGGCTGGGGGTCTGGGTTATAAGGCTGAGGGTCTGGGTTATAAGGCTGAGGGTCTGGGTTATAAGGCTGAGGGTCTGGGTTATAATAATAATAATAATAATATGTCATTTAGCAGACGCTTTTATCCAAAGCGACTTAAGTCATGCGTGCATACATTTTAGTTTATGGGTGGTCAGGCTGAGGGTCTGGGGAGTACCATTTTTGGGGGATATTTCAAGGGGTCTTAAAATTCAAAATCAAATAGCAAAATGATCCTTGGTATGACCTTTTTAAAACAATTCCATATAGCTTAGTAGAACCCCCCCTCCCCAAGCTTAGACGGGGCTTAGACTCTTATGGGTTCATATTAACACATCTGTTGTGTGTCAATTTAAGTCAAGAGGAATTTGGAATGCATCGTTACAGCCAAACCAATACCAACAACATCATGAAAAGGAATAGCAGACCAAAGGCTTCATTTGTTGACACAAACAGCACTAATCTCTGCTTGCTGTTCCTCTTAACATTTTCCATCCGACGCGTTTGTATCCTGGATGTGGGTCGTGGCTGCTACTCATTTGCAAATGAGATTTGTGGAGCTCTATCTAAGCACTTACATCATCAACGGGACAGGAAGGCTGAGGGAGGATCCATGACGTTAGACTGGAGCATAGATATGGAAAGACGGCCCCACCTTCCAATCCTTGCAATGGCATCTTCTTTGACAGAGCCATTGAGCTATCTAAAGTAGTCCATTTCTTATTGTTATTCTTCTTCTGAGTGCATTGGCAGTTCGTAAATAGTCCCACCAAGTTGAAAGAACCTCAATGGCACTGCCCATGTTAAAACAGGCTTTGGTCCAGGTTCGCCCTCTATCAAACTCTATGTTCTGCAGTAACATCCTGGTCCAGATTAGCTGCTATTTCTATCGGCCTGCAGTCTGTTCGAGAGCAGAGCAGACCAGGCCAGGCCAGGATGTCCACACCAGGCTGAGCCTTAAAACAGCCAAGGACTTCCAGGAAAACCATGCAAGTCTCCAAAGTAAGGTTGTACCATCCAGAAACTTCCCAGGTTTTGGGGATTTTATGGAATGTTGCAACCCTACTCTCCAAATGCCTCAGTATTCTAACCCTACTCTCCAAATGCCTCAGTATTCTAACCCTACTCCAAAATGCCTCAGTATTCTAACCCTACTCCAAAATGCCTCAGTATTCTAACCCTACTCTCCAAATGCCTCAGTATTCTAATCCTACTCTCCAAATGCCTCAGTATTCTAACCCTACTCCAAAATGCCTCAGTATTCTAACCCTACTCTCCAAATGCCTCAGTATTCTAACCCTACTCTCAAAATGCCTCAGTATTCTAACCCTACTCTCCAAATGCCTCAGTATTCTAACCCTACTCTCCAAATGCCTCAGTTTTCTAACCCTACTCTCCAAATGCCTCAGTATTCTAACCCTACTCCAAAATGCCTCAGTATTCTAACCCTACTCTCAAAATGCCTCAGTATTCTAACCCTACTCTCAAAATGCCTCAGTATTCTAACCCTACTCTCCAAATGCCTCAGTATTCTAACCCTACTCTCCAAATGCCTCAGTATTCTAACCCTATTCCAAAATGCCTCAGTATTCTAACCCTACTCTCCAAATGCCTCAGTATTCTAACCCTACTCCAAATGCCTCAGTATTCTAACCCTACTCCAAAATGCCTCAGTATTCTAACCCTACTCTCCAAATGCCTCAGTATTCTAACCCTATTCCAAAATGCCTCAGTATTCTAACCCTACTCTCCAAATGCCTCAGTATTCTAACCCTACTCTCCAAATGCCTCAGTATTCTAACCCTACTCCAAAATGCCTCAGTATTCTAACCCTTCTCCAAAATGCCTCAATATTCTAACCCTACTCTCCAAATGCCTCAGTATTCTAACCCTACTCTCCAAAATGCCTCAGTATTCTAACCATAGACACATGTAGACATCATATAAATATATGCCATTTACCAGACACTTTTATCCATAGCAATTTACAGTCATGCATGCATTCATTTTACGTACGGGTACTTCAGGGAATCGCACCCACTATCCTGGTGTTGCAAGCGCCGTGCTCTACCAACCGAGCGACAGAGGACCACATAGGACATAGGGCAGCCTAAGACACGTCCATGACCGATTCTACCTCAAAAGTTCACAGCCTTTCCACAAATAGAAATGGACTAAGAGGTCCAGCCCACATCTCAACGATAACCATGGCTGATATCTAGGCTGCTAAGCTAAAATCTCATTTCCCCTGAGAGAGATATTGAATAACAGCTCAATCTGAGATACAACGTGCAACGTACAGGCATGGGAGGAAATGAATGCCGATATCAAAAATAGCTCAATTCACATGTTAGAAGTTTTGAGTAGCTGTTCGATTGATCCAGATGAGAAAGAGAAAAGAGCTACAGGCTACATTTCTGGTGATCAACAGATGTCTGCTCTACACTTTAGAGTTAAAAGAGTTGAAAACCTACTTTCCCAGGCTGTTTAGGCTGGCTAATAACTAGTTCTACCAAAGGAATTATAATCAGGGAGTATGTCATCAGCATAAATCAAGCTTTAAGTTTTAAAAAGTTGCCAGGATGATATTGAAAATGACCAACTCCTGGATGCAGAGAGTGCAGTTTGTGTCTCTACTTGAGTCCCAAATGGCACCCTATTCCCTGTATGGACCCTGGTATGGACCCTGGTATGGGCCCCTGCTCAAAAGTAGTGCACTAAAAAGAGGGAATATGGTGGCATTTGGGACGTAACCAATGACTCCAAGCCAATTATGTATACTCCAACCTCAGCTAGGAACTGGGGTGAGCGGGTAGGGTTAGGAAGTACTGGGAAAATACCTCAGCTAGGAACTGGGGTGAGCGGGTAGGGTTAGGAAGTACTGGTAAAATACCTCAGCTAGGAACTAGGGTGAGCGGGTAGGGTTAGGAAGTACTGGGAAAATACCTCAGCTAGGAACTGGGGTGAGCGGGTAGGGTTAGGAAGTACTGGGAAAATACCTCAGCTAGGAACTAGGGTGAGCGGGTAGGGTTAGGAAGTACTGGGAAAATACCTCAGCTAGGAACTGGGGTGAGCGGGTAGGGTTAGGAAGTACTGGTAAAATACCTCAGCTAGGAACTAGGGTGAGCGGGTAGGGGTTAGGAAGTACTGGGAAAATACCTCAGCTAGGAACTGGGGTGAGCGGGTAGGGTTAGGAAGTACTGGGAAAATACCTCAGCTAGGAACTAGGGTGAGCGGGTAGGGTTAGGAAGTACTGGGAAAATACCTCAGCTAGGAACTGGGGTGAGCGGGTAGGGTTAGGAAGTACTGGGAAAATACCTCAGCTAGGAACTGGGGTGAGCGGGTAGGGTTAGGAAGTACTGGGAAAATACCAAATATAGACAAATACATTTAGTAAAGAACATAGTAAAAAACATGGTTTCATCATGGCACTCTGGAGTGCTTCCACACCGATCACGACAAACCATTTCTGTATGGACCTTAGCTTTGTGCACGGGGGCATTGTCATGCTGAAACAGGAACTTCCCCAAAACTGTTGTTACAATGTTGGGAAGCACAGGATCGTCTAGAATGTCATTGTATGCTGTAGCTTTAAGATTTCCCTTCACTGGAACTAAGGGGCCTAGCCCAAACCATGAAAAACAGCCCCAGACCATTATTCCTCCTCCACCAAACTATACAGTTGGCACTATGCACTGGGGCAGGTAGCGTTCTCCTGGCATCCACCAAACCCGGATTAGTCCTTCGGACTGCCAGATGGTGAAGTGTGATTCATCACTCCAGAGAACGCGTTTCCACTGCTCCAGAGTCCAATGGCGGCGAGCTTTACACCACTCCAGCCCACGCTTGGCATTGCGCATGGTGATCTTAGGCTTGTGTGCGGCTGCTCGGCCATGGAAACCTATTTCATGAAGCTCCCGACGAACAGTTCTTGTGCTGATGTTGCTTCCAGAGGCAGTTTGGAACTAGGTATTATGGGTTGCGCCCGAGGACAGAAGGTTTTTACGCACTACACGCTTCAGCACTTGGCAGTCCCGTTCTGTGAGCTTGTGTGGCCTACCACTTCGCGGCTGAGCCGTTGTTGCTCCTAGACGTTTCCACTTCACAATAACAGCACTAACAGTTGACCAGGGAAGCTCTGGCAGGGCAGAAATGTAACGAACTGACTTTGGAAAGGTTGCATCCTATGACGGTGCCATGTTGAAAGTCACTGAGCTCTTCAGAAAGGCAATTCTACTGCCAATGTTTGTCTATGGAGATTGCATGGCTGTGTGCTCGATTTTATACACCTGTCAGCAACGGGTGTGGCTGAAATAGGCGAATCCACTAATTTGAAGGGGTGACCACATACTTTTGTTTATATAGTGTATACACACACATTTATTAATTACATTTTTTTGTACCGTATTGAAAATCATACCGTTGGTATTTCAAAATACTCCGGTATACGGTATATCGCCCAAGCCTAATACTATTTAGTAAAAAGTATGCAGTATGTGCTAAATAGTACGTAATACAATTAGTACACAGTATGCCGTTAAGTAAGGAGTAGGCAAGCCAGAATTTGGGCACGGACACTATTTCAAAATGCGCTACATATTGTTGATTGAGTAAATACAATATTCCATGACATTGTTTGTTGATTGAATAGATACTTCATGAATATTCCATGACATTGTTTGTTGATTGAATAGATACTTCATGAATATTCCATGACATTGTTTGTTGATTGAATAAATACTTCATGAATATTCCATGAAATGAATAGGAATATAATGAAATAATAGATGGTAGTATATCACGTGTCGACAAGGGTGATGGGGTAGGTAGTGAAAAAGGCACAAGGCAGAACTTGATCACCAATGTCCTTTACTATGAACTGCTCTCACTGAACACTGCTCACACTGAACACTGCACTACGATACGCTACAGCAGGGTTAACCAATAGGTGATTTTATTTGTCCCCCCCAAGATCTCTGAGCAGAAATAAATACATATATACACATATACAGTATATACAGTGGGGAAAAAAAGTATTTAGTCAGCCACCAATTGTGCAAGTTCTCCCACTTAAAAAGATGAGAGAGGCCTGTCATTTTCATCATATGTACACGTCAACTATGACAGACAAATTGAGAAAAAAAATTCCAGAAAATCACATTGTAGGATTTTTAATGAATTTATTTGCAAATTATGGTGGAAAATAAGTATTTGGTCACCTACAAACAAGCAAGATTTCTGGCTCTCACAGACCTGTAACTTCTTCTTTAAGAGGCTCCTCTGTCCTCCACTCGTTACCTGTATTAATGGCACCTGTTTGAACTTGTTATCATTATAAAAGACACCTGTCCACAACCTCAAACAGTCACACTCCAAACTCCACTATGGTCAAGACCAAAGAGCTGTCAAAGGACACCAGAAACAAAATTGTAGACCTGCACCAGGCTGGGAAGACTGAATCTGCAATAGGTAAGCAGCTTGGTTTGAAGAAATCAACTGTGGGAGCAATTATTAGGAAATGGAAGACATACAAGACCACTGATAATCTCCCTCGATCTGGGGCTCCACGCAAGATCTCACCCCGTGGGGTCAAAATGATCACAAGAATGGTGAGCAAAAATCCCAGAACCACACGGGGGGACCTAGTGAATGACCTGCAGAGAGCTGGGACCAAAGTAACAAAGCCTAACATCAGTAACACACTACTCCGCCAGGGACTCAAATCCTGCATTGCCAGACGTGTCCCCCTGCTTAAGCCAGTACATGTCCAGGCCCGTCTGAAGTTTGCTAGAGTGCATTTGGATGATCCAGAAGAGGATTGGGAGAATGTCATATGGTCAGATGAAACCAAAATATAACTTTTTGGTAAAAACTCAACTCATCGTGTTTGGAGGACAAAGAATGCTGAGTTGCCTCCAAAGAACACCATACCTACTGTGAAGCATGGGGGTGGAAACTTCATGCTTTGGGGCTGTTTTTTCTGCAAAGGGACCAGGACGACTGATCCGTGTAAAGGAAAGAATGAATGGGGCCATGTATCGTGAGATTTTGAGTGAAAACCTCCTTCCATCAGCAAGGGCATTGAAGATTAAACGTGGCTGGGTCTTTTAGCATGACAATGATCCCAAACACACCCCCGGGCAACGAAGGAGTGGCTTCGTAAGAAGCATTTCAAGGTCCTGGAGTGGCCTAGCCAGTCTCCAGATCTCAACCCCATAGAAAATCTTTGGAGGGAGTTGAAAGTCCGTGTTGCCCAGCCGACAGCCCCAAAACATCACTGCTCTAGAGGAGATCTGCATGGAGGAATGGGCCAAAATACCAGCAACAGTGTGTGAAAAACCTTGTGAAGACTTACAGAAAACGTTTGACCTGTGTCATTGCCAACAAGGGGTATATAACAAAGTATTGAGAAACTTTTGTTATTGACCAAATACTTATTTTCCACCATAATTTGCAAATAAATTCATAAAAAATCCTACAATGTGATTTTCTGGATTTTTTTTCCTCATTTTGTCTGTCATAGTTGACATGTACCTATGATGAAAATTACAGGCCTCTCTCATCCTTTTAAGTGGGAGAACTTGCACAATTGGTGGCTGACTAAATACTTTTTTGCCCCACTGTATACAGTTGAAGTCAGAAGTTTACATACACCTTAGCCAAATACATTTCAACTCAGTTTTTTATAATTCCTGACATTTAATCCTAGTAAAAATTCCCTCTTAGGTCAGTTAGGATCACCACTTTATTTTGAGAATGTGAAATGTCAAAATAATAGTAGAGAGAATGATTTATTTCAGCTTTTATTTATTTCATCACATTCCCAGTGGGTCAGAAGTTTACATACACTCAATTAGTATTTGGTAGCATTGCCTTTAAATTGTTTAACTTGGGTCAAACGTTTCGGGTAGCCTTCCACAAGCTTCCCACAATAAGTTGGGTGAATTTTGGCCCATTCCTCCTGACAGAGCTGGTGTAACGGAGTCAGGTTTGTAGGCCTCCTTGCTCACACATGCTTTTTCAATTCTGCCCACACATTTCCTATAGGATTGAGGTCAGGGCTTTGTGATGGCCACTCCAATACCTTGACTTTGTTGTCCTAAAGCCATTTTGCCACAACTTTGGAAGAATGCTTGGGGTCGTTGTCCAAATGGAAGACCCATTTGCGACCAAGCTTTAACTTCCTGACTGATGTCTTGAGATGTTGCTTCAATATATCCACATCATTTTCCTTCCTCATGATGCCATCTATTTTGTGAAGTGCACCAGTCCCTCCTGCAGCAAAGCACCCCCACAGCATGATGCTGCCACCCCGTGCTTCACAGTTGGGATGGTGTTCTTCGCCTTGCAGCGGCCCCCCTTTTTCCTCCAAACATAACGATGGTCATTATGGCCAAACAGTTCTATTTTTGTTTCATCAGACCAGAGGATATTTCTCCAAAAAGTACGATCTTTGTCCCCATGTGCAGTTGCAAACCGTAGTCTGGCTTTTTTATGGCGGTTTTGGAGCAGTGGCTTCTTCCTTGCTGAGCCGCCTTTCAGGTTATGTCGATATAGGATACTTTTGTACCTGTTTCCTCCAGCATCTTCACAAGGTCCTTTGCTGTTGTTCTGGGATTGATTAGCACTTTTTGCACCAAGGTACGTTAATCTCTAGGAGACAGAACGCGTCTCCTTCCTGAGCGGTATGATGGCTGCGTGGTCCCATGGTGTTTATACTTGCGTACTATTGTTTGTACAGATGAACGTGGTACCTTCAGGTGTTTGGAAATTGCTCCCAAGGATGAAACAGACTTGTGGAGGTCTACAATTTTTTTTCTGAGATCTTGGCTGATTTCTTTAGATTTTCCCATGATGTCAAGCAAAGAGGCACTGAGTTTGACGATAGGGCTTGAAATACATCCACAGGTACACCTCCAATTGACTCAAATGATGTCAATTAGCCTACCAGAAGCTTCTAAAGCCATGACATCATTTTCTGGAATTTTCCAAGCTGTTTAAAGGCACAGTCAACTTAGTGTATGTAAACTTCTGACCCACTGGAATTGTGATACAGTGAATTATAAGTGAAATAATCTTTCTGTAAACAATTGTTGGAAAAAATACTTGTGTCATGCACAAAGTAGATGTCCTAACCGACTTGCCAAAACTATAGTTTGTTAACAAGAAATTTGTGGAGTGGTTGAAAAACAAAGTTTTAATGACTCCAACCTAAGTTTATGTAAACTTCAGACTTCAACTGTATATATATATATATATATTGTGATGTCACGAGAGGCTGTGTCCTGGAGGGACGTTACATCCCCCTGAGGTGGCTGCAAACCCAGACAGCTATGGCTCCATCTGCTGGTATGGTCGGGAACTCCACCCCTCTATGGCCAATCTTCCCACGCAGCTGAAACAAATGAGGAGCTGATGAGCTGAAGGTTTGGGAAGGGAAGAGACACACTGAGGGAGTGTGTGGGGGGTGAAGAGACACAGTCTCCAACCTGGGCTCTCTGGAGGACAAGAGTGCTGCACGTCCACTTCCATGAGGAATATAAGGATTTGGAGATACTTACCTTTGGGAAATACTCACCTTTGGATATATGCACCTGTGGAAATACGTGAGAGACATTTGGAAGGACTTTTTGCTGGGTTGGCCACTAGCTGCAACGTGGACTACAGTAAGGCTGGGGAAAAGTTATCTGAGCGAGTGAGAATTATGATTTTGGATGTGGAAGAGACATCCCTGAACTGTTAACCCTTAAAGAGCCACAAGAGAACAGAATTTTGTTATATTTTCGTTAATTTCCCAAGACCTATAATAAAATCCTTGTTTTGTTTGAACCTTGTCTCCTTGCACTACTTGAGCAATCCCGCTGAAAGCTGTGTAGCCTCTCGTGACGTCACAGATGGTGGAGAATACAGGCACGCTCAAGCGTTAATAGTGCATGTCAGAGGAGGATACCGAAGGTTTGATCACCCAGTTTTCCAAGTTGGCCGTAGGCTCCCCGCCGACTGAAATGGAGGACATATTGAAAGCCCTTGTTGCTGGCCAGCAAGCCCAGATGCAAGCAAACGTGGCTCTCTTGGAGGAGCAAAAGAAAGCCAACCTTCTGAAGGCAGAGGAATTGCAGTTGCAGAGACAGAGGGTTGTCCAAAATACCCGCCCAATAAAGGCAAGTGACTTTATATCTAAGATGGGAGCTACCGATGACATTGAGGCATACCTGCATGCATTTGAGGCCACGGCCACTAGGGAAGCCTGGCCCAAGCAACAGTGGGTTGGTCTGTTAGCCCCCTTTCTAACCGGGGAATCGCTGAATGCTGTCCGGGACCTGGGCCCTGACCAGGTTACTGACTATGATGCCCTGAAGTCTGAGATCCTCAGCAGATATGGACTCACAAAGTTTGGTATGGCCCAGCGCTTTCACGGCTGGACCTTCCAACCAGACCAACCTCCTCGGGCGCAGATGCATGAACTTGTCCGAATCGCAAGGAAATGGCTGGATCCGCAGAGGAATACAGCAGCGGCGGTGGTGGAGGCCGTTGTGGTGGATCGTTACCTACGCGCCCTGCCTTATGAGGCAAAACGGTTCATCAGTCAACAGGCCTTGACCACGGCTGATCTGACCGTGGAAGCTGTGGAAAAGTACCAGGCCACAGCGGAGATGCTGAATGCTTCCCGAAAAGACCCCAGGAGTGCGGCCCCACCACAAATGGGAAGAACCCGTCCAAAGGACCCCAAGGTCTCGAACCCAGCCACGTCAGGACTTATCCCGGCTCCAGGGGGAGCCAGAAACCAGGCGGGTCCAAGAAGAGTACACCAGGAGGGGGGAAACTCGACAGTGTTACCGGTGTGGGGAGATGGGACATATCTCCTGGCAGTGTGGGAAACCAGCCGATGAACCTATGCCCACTGCGGAGTCCTCCAGCTCAGCACCCACACACCGTTTTGCCTCGCTCTTGGGAGTTGTAGATGGCGGCCCAGATCGACCCCCCACCTGCCCGGTAACTGTGAATCACCATGATGTGGAGGCCTTACTGGATTCTGGTAGCCGGGCCACCCTGGTGCGTAAGGATTTGGTGGGCCCAACGTGTCTGACCCCGGGGAAAGTCCTCCCAGTTTCCTGTGTCCATGGGGACACCAGAGAATACCCCATTACTGAACTTACAATGACCAGCACACGGGGAACCATACACACGACGGCGGGGTGGTTGATTCCCTCCCCGTCCCTGTCCTAATTGGACGAGACTGCCCAGCCTTTTACCCACTCTGGAGAGAGTCTCAGGAGAGGATAACCCGAGTACCTCGGAAACGGAGAGGCAAGACTCATCCTGGGAAGGCTCCGGTGCAATCCTCCGAATTACTCACTCCCGCCCGGGCTCTGATAGGGATGGCAGGTGCCCAGACCGACACAGAGACGGAGCTACAGAATCTGGACAAAGAACTGTCTGGTCTGAAGGGGACCGCTGAGAGGTATCGTTTGTTAAAGCAACAGTTAGACATGAAGACAGAAGAGTTAGATATCCTCCAGGCTAAACTCCAACAGAGCTCCTTCCATAAGCAACAGGAGGAGCTGGAGAGGCTGCGCAGGACCATCGAGGAGTGTGAGGAGACCCTGCGCAGTAGTAAGGAGGTCCAGAAGAAGGCAGAGGAGAAGTACAAGGTGTTGGAGAACAAGATGAAGAATGCGGAGGCAGAGAGAGAGAAGGAACTGAAAGCTGCTCAACAGAAGCTAAACTCTGCTAAAACCAAGGCTGATGCGTTCAGTAAGAAACTCAAGGAGAGACAACAGGAGGCTGAGTCCCTGGTCCTAGAGGTGGAGGAGTTGAAGAGAGAGCAGGCTGGCAAGCACCACGGCAATGCGGACGCCCTCTCCCGGCGTGATGCCTTCTTCGCTGCCTTTACCCCGACGAGGACGTCGGTCCCGAGGGAGGGGGATGTGATGATGTCACGAGAGGCTGTGTCCTGGAGGGACGTTACATCCCCCTGAGGTGGCTGCAAACCCAGACAGCTATGGCTCCATCTGCTGGTATGGTCGGGAACTCCACCCCTCTATGGCCAATCTTCCCACGCAGCTGAAACAAATGAGGAGCTGATGAGCTGAAGGTTTGGGAAGGGAAGAGACACACTGAGGGAGTGTGTGGGGGGTGAAGAGACACAGTCTCCAACCTGGGCTCTCTGGAGGACAAGAGTGCTGCACGTCCACTTCCATGAGGAATATAAGGATTTGGAGATACTTACCTTTGGGAAATACTCACCTTTGGATATATGCACCTGTGGAAATACGTGAGAGACATTTGGAAGGACTTTTTGCTGGGTTGGCCACTAGCTGCAACGTGGACTACAGTAAGGCTGGGGAAAAGTTATCTGAGCGAGTGAGAATTATGATTTTGGATGTGGAAGAGACATCCCTGAACTGTTAACCCTTAAAGAGCCACAAGAGAACAGAATTTTGTTATATTTTCGTTAATTTCCCAAGACCTATAATAAAATCCTTGTTTTGTTTGAACCTTGTCTCCTTGCTCTACTTGAGCAATCCCGCTGAAAGCTGTGTAGCCTCTCGTGACGTCACAATATATATATATATATATATATATATATATATATATATATATATATATATATATATATATATATTCAGTCAATAAAAAAACAAGTGCCATTTAACATTAGTCGCGCAATTTTACATCTAAGATGTTTGGTGCAGTATTTCTCAATGAAAAAAAATGTGCATGAAAACGAATTGTCTCTTGTTGAATGAAAACAGACTTTATTGAAGAATCACTACCGTTCACCGACAAAAAGGGATGTAGACTTCGGCTCCGGACTTCGGCTTCCAGAAACAGGCCCTCACAGAAGTCCAAAACTAACAAAAACATCACAAAATGTCGTCATAATATACAGTACCAGTCAAACGTTTGGACACACCTACTCATTCAAGGGTTTTTCTTTATTTGGACTATTTTCTACATTGTAGAATAATAGTGAAGACATCAATACTAGGAGACGGTGTGAATCAGGCCTTCATGGTTGAATTACTAAAGGACACCAGTAAGAAGAAGAGACCTGCTTGGGCCAAGAAACACAAGCAACGGACATTAGACCGGTAGAAATGTGTCATTTGGTCTGGAGTCCAAATTTGAGATTTTTGGTTCCAACTGCCGTGTCTTTGTTAGACGCGGAGTGGGTGAACGGATGATCTCAGCATGTGTATTTCCCACCGTAAAGCATGGAGGAGGTGGTGTTATGGTGTGGGGGAGCTTTGCTGGTGACACTGTCTGTGATTTATTTAGAATTCAAGGCACACTTAACCAGCATGGCTACCACAGCATTCTGCAGCGATACACCATCCCATCTGGTTTGCGCTTCGTTGGAATATCATTTGTTTTTCAACAGGACAATGACCCAACACACCTCCAGGCTGTGGAGTACTGCATCAGATGACCTGGCCTCCACAGTCCCCCGACCTCAACCCATTTTGATTTGTTTAAAAATTTTTTGGTTACTACATGATTCCATATGTGTTAATTTCATAGTTTTTATGTCTTCACTATTATTCTACATTGTAAAAAATAGTTTTAAAAAATTTAATAAAACCCTAGAATGAGTAGGTGTGTCCAAACCTTTGACTGGTAGTGGTCCTCTGTAGCTCGGCTGGTAGAGCACGGCGCTTGTAACGCCAAGGTAGTGGGTTCGATCCCCGGGACCACCCCATACACAAAAAATGTATGCACGCATGACTGTAAGTTGCTTTGGATAAAAGCGTCTGCTAAATGGCATATTATTTATTATATTCTTAAACTCCTTTCGGGTCTAAGCTACAACATATGCGACAAAGAAAAGAAAACAATCGGAGTTTAGTTTTTAGATAATTTACATTAAACGCTTTTTTATTTATTTATTACAAAACATTTATTTCAAGAAATTATAAAATAGTTTGACAAACCTGTTTGTAAGCTTTTAAAGATATGCTCTGGAACTTTGGCGACTTGTAAGTACTTTTTAAACCTCCCGCTTTGGGCTGGATGTGTAGTTCCATACACGCATAATCTACGAGCAGAATCACTGTTTCACCTCAATTAGCCACAAAATCCCTAGTTTGAAAGCGACTGTTTACTGGAAGCTGTGCGGTGCCATTTTCCCTACATTTTCCCCCAATTGGGCCAGCCCCCTAGCAATTTGAGTTCCAGCCAATGAGCTTCAGCCCTTCGCCATTTGAGTGACAGCAAGAAAGAGGCACACACACAGCAGAGTGAACACGTGACGTAGTACACATTCTTCAGGGACCACTTTTGGCTCGTGAGCGCTACTTTCAGAACTACTGGCTAAAAAGCATACAAAAGCACCGGAGAATCTCTTTAAATGATATCAAACTCAACTGTTCATATTTTCCAGTGATGAAGACATGGATGTCTCATGGTATGGTGGGGTATGCAAAATGGGTAAACTTTGAGCACCTCTATCTCCTGAAGGTTTTGGCATTCAGGTCCAAAAAGTCACTTTGACCACTTCTACCATGGGGAAAATGTGCATGAAAAGTTTCGTTCAAATCAAAAAAGGGGTGCAGTCAAAAAGTGATTGAAATCAAATGGAACGACCCCATATAGAAAATAGCAGGTTACTGAAAGAACACATTCTCTTCATTGTTTCTTCATAGACTGTTGATGACTCTAATATATCGCACAGTATTTGTCCATAATAATAACCATGATGATCTGACACTGCTTTGCTCGACTATACTAGATTAAAAATTGCATGCCCCGACGGTCGGTGCGATGGATATGAAACATACCCTAAGCCTACAATGAATAGGATCCAAGCAAAGCTGTGTCCTCCGAGTCTATCCCAAACATCATTGAACTATAGCAAAGCTACAGAGTTATTTTTAGAGAAGCAAAACTTCACACCACTCTGCTGCTCAATTAAGCACGAACACGATCTAGACCCGCAACGACTTAAGAGAACTAGCTACAGATATAGGATCTTAATTTGATCACTTTTGTTGGGCGGCAGGAAGCCTAGCGGTTAAGAGCGTTGGGCCGGTAACCGAAAGGTCACTGGTTTGAATCCCAGAGCCGACTAGGTGAAAAATCTGTCGATGTGCCCTTGAGCAAGGCACTTAAACCTAATTGCTCCTGTAAGACGGTCTGGATAAGAGCATCTGCTAAATGACTAAAATGTCAACATAAAACGTTTTGCTGAGAATTTTCCTGCACCACAGTAAATGCAAATGAGCTTTGTGATTTACATAAATTCACTGAAAACCCACACTAACACACGGTTATATTAACAGGACTGCACTTTTTTCACGTAGCCAACTTTTGGCCAGCTAATAGCCTAACCACCGATCAAGCAACTTTATGGACTAAACATAAAAAATGTGGCTGTGACAATATAGGTCAAAAAGAAAGATCCTACATCTGGGTACATAACATGAAAATAAAACAAAACAGTCTCTTTACCTGATCATTGCGGCATCCTCATCTGACCCAGCTCTTATGGACGGGAGAAGAACATTAGCAACCGGCAGGCAGAATACCCACTTCACCACTCTTACCGTTCTCTCAGTACAGAGCTAACCATTCTGTGGTAGTCCTATTTGTCCACTAACTGGCTGGCACTCAGTTTAACGGACAGTCCAATGCTCAAGAGTTCAAAAGGGGGAGGGATTAAAGCCTTCAGTGTTTCTGTGGCATAACAAACTGCCTGCCTTCCTGCACAGTCAGTTTCAGTGTACCGCCAGTAAAAGTCCCACTCCAACCCACATGAATAGTACAGTATACTATGGTTTAAAATACTATAGTATTCACTAGTGTTTTTGCAGAATAAAGTGTGCAAAAACACTACAATGAATACTGTAGTATTTACCAGTTAACTATAGTATAAATACTGTAGTAAAATAAAACTATAGTATATACACTACTATAGTAATTAATGTAGGGGTATTGCGGATTGTAGTATTTACTATAAATGTTTTTGTTTTATTATCTTTGACATAGAAGTGGAGGCTTTCTCTTTGAATGAGCTAATTTTCGATAACCTGTAGGTAGGAAGGACTGGGGTCTGAAGGGATAGTTCAGAGCGTGTTTTTTGCGGACATTATTGTAGTAATTACTATAGTATGAGATAGAGAGAGAGAGAGAGAGAGAGAGAGACAGACAGAGAGAGACAGAGAGAGAGAGAGAGAGAGAGAGCGAGGGAGAGAGAGAGAGAGAGAGAGCAGAGAGAGAGAGCGAGAGAGAGAGAGAGAGAGACAGAGAGAGAGCGAGAGAGAGAGACAGAGAGAGAGCGAGAGAGAGAGCGAGAGAGAGAGAGAGAGAGAGAGAGAGAGAGAGAGAGAGAGAGAGAGAGAGAGAGAGAGAGAGAGAGAGAGAGAGAGAGAGAGAGGGGGAGAGAGAGAGAGAGAGAGACAGAGACAGAGACAGAGACAGAGACAGAGAGAGAGAGAGAGAGAGAGAGAGAGAGAGAGAGAGAGAGAGAGAGAGAGAGAGAGAGAGAGAGAGAGAGAGAGGGAGCGAGAGAGAGAGAGAGAGAGAGAGAGAGGGGTGAACCCTCTAAGCCTCTTTACTGTGTTGACAGTCCTGTTTGCAGACAGGCTAGGGCCAGGACAGACCCAGGAGAGGGCTGGGGGGGCTAGGGCCAGGACAGACCCAGGAGAGGGCTGGGGGGGCTAGGGCCAGGACAGACCCAGGAGAGGGCTGGGGGGCTAGGGCCAGGACAGACCCAGGAGAGGGCTGGGGGGGCTAGGGCCAGGACAGACCCAGGAGAGGGCTGGGGGGCTAGGGCCAGGACAGACCCAGGAGAGGGCTGGGGGGGCTAGGGCCAGGACAGACCCAGGAGAGGGCTGGGGGGCTAGGGGCCAGGACAGACCCAGGAGAGGGCTGGGGGGCTAGGGGCCAGGACAGACCCAGGAGAGGGCTGGGGGGCTAGGGCCAGGACAGACCCAGGAGAGGGCTGGAGGGGGGGCTAGGGCCAGGACAGACCCAGGAGAGGGCTGGGGGGCTAGGGCCAGGACAGACCCAGGAGAGGGCTGGGGGCTAGGGGCCAGGACAGACCCAGGAGAGGGCTGGGGGGCTAGGGCCAGGACAGACCCAGGAGAGGGCTGGGGGGCTAGGGGCCAGGACAGACCCAGGAGAGGGCTGGGGGCTAGGGCCAGGACAGACCCAGGAGAGGGCTGGGGGGCTAGGGCCAGGACAGACCCAGGAGAGGGCTGGGGGGGCTAGGGCCAGGACAGACCCAAGAGAGGGCTGGGGGGGCTAGGGCCAGGACAGACCCAAGAGAGGGCTGGGGGGGCTAGGGCCAGGACAGACCCAAGAGAGGGCTGGGGGGGCTAGGGCCAGGACAGACCCAAGAGAGGGCTGGGGGGGCTAGGGCCAGGACAGACCCAGGAGAGGGCTGGGGGGGCTAGGGCCAGGACAGACCCAGGAGAGGGCTGGGGGGCTAGGGCCAGGACAGACCCAGGAGAGGGCTGGGGGGGCTAGGGCCAGGACAGACCCAAGAGAGGGCTGGGGGGGCTAGGGCCAGGATAGACCCAGGAGAGGGCTGAGGGGGATATTAGACTTCACTGTCACCACAACTATCGCCTGACTGATCTGCTGCCACACCGACCGGACGCATAGAGCTAATCATAACTGATGGCCATCTAGGAATAAGGGGACAAAGTATGAATCCAGGCTAGGTGCCATTCACATTCACTAGGGATGGACACGGTTATTTGAATATCCAAACGGACATTAGTATTCTAATACTTGCGAAAGTATTCATGATTTTTTTTAAATCACAGGCCTATTTTAACAATGAAAAGGCTTTGTCTAAATAAAGATTATCTATGTGACATTCCTACACACAAGGATATACCACGATGTAAAATTCTTAAAACTAAAAAAAAAATAAACACAACAAACTTTTGAATGTCGTTTTTATGACGTCCACCCCACACGGTTACACGGGTTTCACACGCGTGTTGTTATTATCGGACAAACTAAGTTGCGCTACAGTCAAGCAACGTGAGAGACACAGTGCCTCCACAAAGTATTCACACCACTTGACTTTTTCCACATTTTGTTGTGTTACAGCCTGAATTTAAAATGGATTAAATTGAGATGTTGTGTCACTGGATTACACACAATACACCATAATGTCAAAGTGGAATTATGTTTTTTTTTTAAATGTTTAGAAATGAATTAAAAATGAATAGCTGAAATGTCTTGAGTTAATATTCAAACCCGTTGCTATGGCAAGCTTAAATAAGTCAGGAGTAAACATTTGCTTACCAAGACACATACAGCACAAGGCTTCAGACATTTTGTTACATTAGTCTTAATCTAAAATTGATTTTTTTCCCCCCTCAATACCCCATAATGACAAAGCAATAACAGTTTTTTTTTTGTACATTTTTGCAAATATATTCAAAATAAAAACGGAAATATCATATTTACATAAGTATTCAGACCCTTTACTCAGTACTTTGTTGAAGCACCTTTGGCAGTGATTACAGCCTCGAGTCTTCTTGGGTATGACGCTACAAGCTTGGCACACCTGTATTTGGGGAGTTTCTCCCATTCCTCTCTGCAGATCCTCTCAAGCTCTGTCAGGATGGATGGGGAGCGTCGCTGCACAGCTATTTTCAGGTCTCTCCAGAGATGTTTGATCGGGTTCAAGTCCGGGCTCTGGCTGGGCCACTCAAGGACATTCAGAGACTTGTCCCGATGCCACTCCTGCGTTGTCTTGGCTGTGTGCTTAGGGTCGTTGTCCTGTTGGAAGGTGAACCTTCGCCCCAGTCTGAGGTCCTGAGCGCACTGGAGCAGGTTTTCATCAAGGATCTCTCTGTACTTTGCTCCGTTCATCTTTCCCTCGATCCTGACTAGTCTCCCAGTCCCTGCCGCTGAAAAACATCCTCACAGCATGATGCTGCCACCACCATGCTTCACCTTAGGGATGGTGCCAGGTTTCCTCCAGACGTGACGCTTGGCATTCAGGTCAAATAGTTCAATCTTGATTTCATCAGACCAGAGAATCTTGTTTTTCATGGTCTGAGAGTCTTTAGGTGCCTTTTGGCAAACTCCAAGCGGGCTGTCATGTGCCTTTTACTGAGGAGTGGCTTCCGTCTGGCCACTCTACCATAAAGGCCTGATTGGTGGAATATTGCAGAGATGGTTGTCCTTCTGGAAGGTTCTCCCATCTCTACAGGGGAACTCTGTCAGAGTAACCATCAGGTTCTTGGTCACCTCCCTGACCAAGGCCCTTCTCCCCCGATTGCTCAGTTTGGCCGGGAGACCAGCTCTAGGAAGAGTCTTGGTGGTTCCAAACGTCTTCCATTTTAGAATGATGGAGGCCACTGTGTTCTTGGGGACCTTCAATGTTGCAGACATTTTTTTGTACCCTTCCCCAGATCTGTGCCTCGACACAATCCTGTCTCGGAGCTCTACGGACAATTCCTTCGACCTCATGGCATGGTTTTTGCTCTGACATGCACTGTCAACTGTGGGACCTTAAATAGACAGGTGTGTGCCTTTCCAAATCAAGTCCAATCAATTGAATCTACCACAGGTGGACTCCAATTAAGGATGATCAATGTAAACAGGATACACCGGAGCTCAAATTTGAGTCTCATAGCAAAGGGTCTTAATACTTACGTAAATAAGGTATTTCTGTTTTGTATTTTTGATAAATGTGCTAAAATGTATCATTATGGGGTATTGTGTGTAGATTGATGAGGGAAAAAAATATTTTATCCCAAAATAATAATTTACATTTTCCAACAAAATGTGGAAAAAGGGAAGGGGTCTGAATACTTTCCGAATGCAGTGTAATAAGTTGCATGGACTCACTGTGTGCAATAATAGTGTTTAACATGATGATTGAATGACTACATCATCTTTGTACCCACACGTAAGGTCCCTCAGTCGAGCAGTGAATTTCAAACAGATTCAACCACAACACAGATTTAGTCTGCTTTCCAACAGACACTTGGAAACGAATTCACCTTTCAGCAGGACAATAACCTAAAACACAAGGCCAAATATACACTGGAGTTGCTTACCAAGACGACATTGAATGTTCCCGAGTGGCCTAGTTACAGTTTTGACTTAAATCAGCTTGAAAATCTATGGCCAGACATGAAAATGACTGTCTAGCAATGATCAACAATCAACTTGACAGAGCTTGAAAAACTTAAAAAAGTTCAGCAGTTATCACAATACAAACATTTTACTATGAGTGGCCTAGTGTCCTGTTCGCCCTCCGACGCTTGTCCAAGTTTTCTAAATGTTATGCGTTACACAAAACATGTCACTGATATTCAATTAACTACACACTGTTCACTGATATTCAATTAACTACACACTGTTCACTGATATGCACACCTCTACTCAATACAACACATATATAATTTAACTTCCTGCTGTATAATATAATACTGCATAGAAAGGCTGATTTGCTCATATGTGCAAAGGCCTACCTGTGATTGGCTGGAGGAATGAATATACTGTACATGCATAATGATATGCAAGTAATCGTGGCACTGCATGAACCCTTTACTCTTTAGTAAACAGACCCACACACTCTCCCTCCCTCAAAACACACACACACACACACATCACTCTCTCCCAACTTTAAAAACGTTAGGTACCCAACTGAATTTAAGGAGCACCTGAAATATATATTTTTGTTTGGTATATATATATAAAAAAATCTAACGCAACATGTAAAGTGTTGGTCCCATGTTTCATGTGCTGAAATAAAAGATCCCAGAAATGTTCCATATGCACAAAAAGCTTATTTCTCTCAACTTTTGTGCAGAACTTTGCTTACATCCCTGTTAGTGAGCATTTCTCCTTTGCCAAGATGATCCATCCACCTGACAGGTGTGGCATATCAAGAAGCTGATTAAACAGCATGATCATAACACAGGTGCACCTTGTGCTGGGGACAATAGGCCACTAAAATGTGCAGTTTTGTCACACAACACAATGCCACAGATGTCTCAAATTTTGAGAGAGCGTGAAATCGGCATGCTGACTGCATGAATGTCCACCAGAGCTGTTGCCAGAGTATTTCATGTTCATTTCTCTACCATAAGCCACCGCCAACGTCGTTTTAGAGAATTTGGCGATATGTCCAACCAGCCTCACAACCGCAGACCATGTGTAACCACGCCAGCCCAGGACCTCCTCATCCGGCTTCTTCACCTGAGGGATCGTCTGAGACCAGCCACCCGGACAGCTGATGAAACTGAGGAGTATTTCTGTCTGTAATAAAGCCCTTTTGTGAGGAAAAACTCATTCTGATTGGCTGGGTCTGGCTCCCCAGTGGGTGGGCCCATGCCCTTCCACGCCCACCCATGTCTGCGCCCCTGCCCATTAATGTGAAATGTATTTATTTCAATTATCTGATTTCCTTACATGAACTGTAACTCAGTAAAATCATTGAAATTGTTGCAAGTTGCGCTTCTATTTTTGTTCAGTATAATTGAGTCTTCCATTAGGCATATACGAACCCTACCTTTGAATCACAAAACAGACCCTTTACATTTCTTCCTGGGCCAATCAGATGAGCCTAGACCTACTATCGAGTTAGCAGGTTGTTAGCTAGCTAGGTAACATGACTGAACAACGTTGTTTATCAAACCAATAATGACCAACCCGGGATTAGTTTAAAACGGGCCGCAACATAGTTTGTGAAATTATATAAAATCTGTGCGAAATCGCACAAGAAAGGAAAAACATTAGCGCCGGTAAAATGGGTCTTTGCTGTAAAGCTGCAAGCGTGTCCCGTCACGAAGGTGTGCTTTATTTGTCCTCTCTGGCACTCAGAGGCTGCGTGACAGCGAACCTGTGAAAGCCTACTCAGACTGGCCTGTGTTTTATCAAATTATACAGATGTATCAACTTTGCTCGCTCTGCATGCTGCGCCAATGTAAAAAATATATATAATTATAAATCTAACAACAGAAGATTCATCAGGGTCTGCATATCCGCTCGCCCTCACGGCTAAATTATATTTTTAAAAACTGATGAATAGATGCGCAGGAAGAGTGTCCTGAGAGAAGCAGGCGAGTTATGGCAGGAAGGGGACGTGGCTGGTGATAACAGCTCCCACACGTGATATGTGCATGATTTTTCATATTATTTTTTACAAATGTCAAAGTGAAACAAAAATTCTAACATAACCTTATCTTGTGTAGATCGTTGACCAACAAAAAAAATGACAATTTCATCCATTTTAATACCACTTTGTAATAACGACATGTGGAAAAAGTCAACGGGTGTGAATACTTTCTGAAGGCACCGTAAATCAAAATAGAATTACGGAATGAAGTTAGCTAAATGAGAAGGAGTAGGCTCCAACGAGCAGCCATCAGGTAGGCTGTTGTTTCATCTGAATGGAGTTGTTGCACACATGGACAGGGAGCGCAGCAAAACAGCCTCAATTAGCTGCCTATCTTAGCATCTTTGATGCAGTGAAGACAGACACTACCAGATGGGATGAAAGGGAAGCCTGCCGTAGGTTATCTAACTGCCAATGATTGTATTCACCAGCCTATCCCCTCCACTGCTGCAAGCCTCTCTCAAGTCGCGCAGGCTGCACAGCAAGCCAGTTCCCAAGTTTCAACAATGTATTTTTCAACTATCCCCCCGAAAAAAAATCCTGATATTATTTGAATAATGAAATTATTTAAAATGCCCACCGCTAATATGAACATGAACAGGGGGGCAGGGTTAATAGAGTGATTCAATAAAGCCAGGTGCATCATGGGACCGTAAAAATCACTGACTAGGATGATCGAAAAATGTACATCAAGAGACACCTAACCTAGCCTAAAGTAGCAGGAATCCAACTGTTGAACCAATCCAGTAAATGTGGAGGAGGAGTTAAGATGGAGCGTCTCCTTGTTAACGTCCAAAAGCGGAAGTCGCGTCAGAGGCTCTTTCCATTTCCCCTGAAAACCGGATGCAATCCGTTGTGGCCGACCCGACAGAGGGTGAGGGACTCCATATAGGCATAGTAACTTGTTGATTTGTATTTTTACCCGGAGGGGCCCTTTAAGTCAGTGCTGAGGGAATAACTACTATTTCATGTCAGGTGAAAACAAACCATGCTACTGTCAAAGCTAGTGAGGTAGCAGTCCATTAAACCAATCAGAGATGGCCCTCATAAAAGGACTCGTGGTCCTCTGTAGCTCAATTGGTAGAGCATGGCGCTTGTAACGCCAGGGAAGTGGGTTCGATCCCCGGGACCACCCATACGTAAAAATGTATGCACACATGACTGTAAGTCGCTTTGGATAAAAGCGTCTGCTAAATGGCATATTATATAATATTTATTATATATATATTAAATTATACAACTTGATTGGAGTCCACCTGTGGTAAATTCTATTAATTGGGCATGATTTGGAAAGCACACACCTGTCTATATAAAGTCCCACAGTTGACAGTGCATGTCAGAGCAAAAACCAAGCCATGAGGTCGAAGGAATTGTCCGTAGAGCTCCGAGACAGGATTGTGTCGAGGCACAGATCTGGGGAAGGGTACCAAAAAATGTCTGCAGCATTGAAGGTCCCAAAGAACATCCTTCTGAAATGGAAGAATTTTGGAACCACCAAGACTCTTCCTGGAGCTGGCCACCTGGCCAAACTGAGCAATCGGGGGAGAAGGGCCTTGGTCAGGGAGGTGACCAAGAACCCGATGGGTCACTCTGACAGAGCTCTAGAGTTCCTCTGTAGAGATCGGAGAACCTTCCAAAAGGACAACCATCTCTGCAGGACTCCACCAATCAGGCCTTTATGGTAGAGTGGCCAGACAGAAGCCACTCCTCAGTAAAAGGCACATGACAGCCCACTTGGAGTTTGCCAGAGAGATCCTTGATGAACACCTGCTCCAGAGCGCTCAGGACCTCAGACTGGGGCGAAGGTTCCCCTTCCAACAGGACAACGACCCTAAGCACACAGCCAAGACAATGCAGGAGTGGCTTCGGGACAAGTCTCGGAATGTCCTTGAGTGGCCCAGCCAGAGCCCGGACTTGAACCAGATCGAACATCTCTGGAGAGACCTGAAAATAGCCGTGCAGTGACGCTCCCCATCCAACCTGACAGAACTTGAGAGGATCTGCAGAGAAGAAGAATTGGAGAAACAGGTGTGCCGAGCTTGTAGCGTCATACCCAAGAAGACTCGAGGCTGTAATCACTGCCAAAGGTTCTTCTAACATGTTGTTTGGACTGTTCTTTAAGACACTTGCTAAGATTAAAATCCGCTATTATTGTTGGATGGTTGTCATATTATTTTGAATGTAGCAGTCGGGATAGCATGAGATCTAAGATACAGTAACTCTGTCATGGTTAGCATAGCTAGTTAGCGTCTACATTTGAAATATATATTAGTGTATTGCAGTTGATTGGTGACAATGACATGAACATAACAGTCCAAACAACAAGCCACACGTTGTTTAAAGACAGTCGCTAAGATGAAAATCGGCTGTTATTGTTGCAAACACATTTCGGATGTAACGTTAGCAGTCAGGCTAGCTAGCATGCTAATTAGATACAGTAACTGTTATGGTTAGCATAGCTACTTAGATTCCAAATTATAATCATGTTTTGTGTGTATTGCAGTTGATTGGTGACAATGAAATGAATATGTACTCAGTGGCTAGTTTATTAGGTACACCACCCCGACCTAAGTGACTTTGAGTGTGGTATGATTGTTGGTTCCAGTATCTCAGAAACGTCCAGCCTCCTGGGCTTTTCACGCACAACAGTGTCTTGGGTTTACCGAGAATGGTGTGACAAACAAAAAACATCTAGTCAGACTCTCAATATCACAGGCACAAACATATCTTTAGTCGCATTACCATGGTAACCTCGTGCCCTTAAAGATAGTCTCATCTGTGATATTTTTGTTAAAAGACTCAGGTCACAAAAAAAGGAAATGAAATTATACAATATTGCACATTACTTCTTACTAGTAATACACGTATTGTTTTAGAAACATTAAAAAGCATGCTCGTCCATTTTTTAAATGTTTTTTTAATGTAATGTTACCAGGGAAAAAATATTTTAAAAAAAATCTGAGTGGCTGGTAGATTAGCCACAGTGGTTGGTGGCCCAAAAAGTTAATTTTAGGCCCTGCAGCCAAACCCGATAAACAGCCACAGAAACAGCCAGCCCCGATAAACAGCCACAGAAACAGCCAGCCCCGATAAACAGCCACAGAAACAGCCAGCCCCGATAAATAGCCACAGAAACAGCCAGTCCCGATAAATAGCCACAGAAACAGCCAGCCCCGATAAATAGCCACAGAAACAGCCAGTCCCGATAAATAGCCACAGAAACAGCCAGCCCCGATAAATAGCCACAGAAACAGCCAGTCCCGATAAACAGCCACAGAAACAGCCAGCCCCGATAAATAGCCACAGAAACAGCCAGCCCCGATAAATAGCCACAGAAACAGCCAGTCCCGATAAATAGCCACAGAAACAGCCAGCCCTGATAAATAGCCACAGAAACAGCCAGTCCCGATAAATAGCCACAGAAACAGCCAGCCCCGATAAATAGCCACAGAAACAGCCAGTCCCGATAAACAGCCACAGAAACAGCCAGCCCCGATAAATAGCCACAGAAACAGCCAGCCCCGATAAATAGCCACAGAAACAGCCAGCCCCGATAAACAGCCACAGAAACAGCCAGCCCCGATAAACAGCCACAGAAACAGCCAGCCCTGATAAATAGCCACAGAAACAGCCAGCCCCGATAAATAGCCACATAAATAGCCAGCCCTGATAAATAGCCACAGAAACAGCCAGCCCTGATAAACAGCCACAGAAACAGCCAGCCCTGATAAACAGCCACAGAAACAGCCAGCCCTGATAAACAGCCACAGCAACAGCCAGCCAGAACTGATAAATCTGATAACTGACAGTCCCTGACCTTGACCACCACAGCACACAGAGCTGTATGTGGGGGGGGATAAATGATGTGCCTACATTGGTTGTGTGTTGACTCGTGGTAAGCCATTCCAGGATATGCAGAGACTTGAGGCCAGATGAGAGAAAGCTGCTTCTGATTTGCACAATGAGCCCTAAGCAATTACCCACAATCCTGTAATCTTGCTGGTTTCAAATCCTAGATGCCATTGCCTGCCATTGTGACCTTGAGCAAGGCACTTAACTGGATACAATAATGTTCCACCTGGGGAACATTGCCAAGGTGCGGCCGTTTCTCTCTCAGGCTGATACAGAGAGACTCATCCATGCTTTTATTACAAGCAGGCTTGACTACTGTAATGCTCTCCTGTCTGGTCTACCCAAGAAAGCTATTGGTCAACTGCAAAACATACAGAATGCTGCAGCACGGGTACTGACCAAGACCAGACGGAGACCACACATTACACCGGTTTTAAGGTTTCTGCACTGGCTGCCTGTGAGTTTTATAACTAATTTGAAGATTCTTCTATAGGTTTTTAAATAAATCAATGATTGTGCACCCCAATACAAGTCAGACATGCTTTTAGGTTATGTACCCAGTAGGTCCCTAAGGTCCTCTGGCACTGGCCTTTTAACTATCCCAAAGCCTAGGACCAAGAGGCATGGAGAGGCAGCCTTTAGTTACTATGCCCCCAGCCTCTGGAATAGCCAGAGAACCTGAGGGGGGCCAAAACTGTGGACATATTTAAGAGAGATCTTAAAATATTTTAAGCTTTGCTTTTCCTTAGGGTGCTTTTTAGTTGTTTAGTTTGTCATTATTATTATTTTTTAAATCTTATGTTTGTTGTGTAGTAAATATTTCAGCTTTTATTTTCATTGTTTGTTATTAGTTTTTTTTCCTGTAAAACACATTTTGTGTCTGAAATGTGCTGTATAAATAAAGCTTGATTTGATTTGATTGGAGTACAATAAACCATTGTGATACTGCACTGTGTTCCAGGAAAGAAGAGGGCTAGGCAGTAGGCAGGTATATGTAGTCAACATCACGTCAAATATCACACGGCATGAAACATTTAGCTGGCTTCCAAGAAGTTTCAACACAGCCAGTTGAGGGATGAAGTGTAGGTATTGAATTGAATAGGCATGTTGTGTAACGACGGCTGGGTCAGCGAGGAGGCTGGAGGTTATACTAGCTTTACCAACACATTTGAAGTCAAATGGAGATATTCTGACACTCACAGACATGATGCCATAACTTACAGCATACAAGTCTGTCAATTTTGCTTGCTATTGCTGACTGACTGTTGTCCCCGTCTCTGCAGATATAATAATAATAATAATAATAATAATAATAATAATAATAATAATAATAATTGCCATTTAGCAGACGCTTTTATCCAAAGCGACTTACAGTCATGCGTGCATACATTTTTGCGTATGGGTGGTCCCGGGGATCGAACCCACTACCCTGGCGTTACAAGTGCCGTGCTCTACCAGCTGAGCTACAGACATCCATCAGCAATGTCTCCTTGGACACCCCTCCCTCAACATCAACACTCCCCCAACAGCTATGTCTAATAACATGTCTATGCGATGTGTACTCCAACACCCCCATCTCAACACCACTGTCAGCTTCAGTACACCAGGGAGGTCACCCAGAAGGGGGAAAGTGGTTCTGCGTGGGGGGGAAAAGAGCCAAATTCAACAGGTGACACGAATGCTAATTGATGAGGCCCAGCAGGGAGGCAGGTAACAACCCTACGTCCGTCCCAAATGGCACCCTATTCCCCTATAAAGTGCACTACTTCAGACCAAGACCCGTAGGGCTCAAAAGTGGTGTACTGGAGCCCGGAGGTGCTGGGAATTCTCCGGATGTCAGTCAGTCAGCCTGGCAGTTTACAGGAGTTCCTAATGAAACTGATGCTGCTGCTATTCTCTCTCATTGCAATGTAGAGGAGCAAGTAAGTAAACAACGGAACATACATAAATCCATGTTCAGGCAGAGGTACACCTGACTTGCCAGTCATTTTCAAGGGCAGAGTATCACGGGTCACCACTCACTGTATGACACTGATACTATTTCAGATACTGGACATGACAAGAGCAGTTAGCTATTTGACGTTACTGCCGTCTATAGTTAGCTAACGTTATAACAATCACGGTTCATGTTTATAATTAAGCTAACGTTAGCTAGCTATCACAGCCATTGCAGTATCAACAACCAAACATTGCAAAGATCTTTAGATTGTAACGTGAAGTAGCTAAATAAATAAATAAATAAAAAGTTAGCTGACATTGTTCGTGGATCATCTGACGTTAGCTAGCTAGCTATATAACGTTAGTCACATAGCTAGCTAGGCTTGCTACCAAAATATGCATGTTAATTCAATATAATTTACATTAGCTCAGCCAGATAGCTAGCTAACCAACGTTTTTGGCAATGCTAGCTTCACAGCTAGTTAGTTACACATTAAACCAACGTTAGCTAACGTTGTTTACTTACCAGGTTTTGTGAATCCTCAGTTTAACAGATTGAAGCAAATCGGTGAATCCCAGATAGGAAGGCAAACAGGACAGACCCCTGACCGAAACAGAATAACCTTAGCAGCTAACGTGTGGCTGCAGTTTAACTAGACGCTAGACTAGCAAGCTAACGATAACTTAACTTACCTAACGTTAGCTAGATCTGGGTAGCTAACTAACGTTAGTGTAGCTAGCTAGAATGTGCTTGCAACCTGAGAACAAGTCTCCAGCTAGCTAGCTAACATGAGTTATCTAACGGTACTCTGGTTAACCTTAGCTACGTTAGCGTAACTAAATGTCAACTAAACACACATTAACCAGGTACTACTAGCTAGCTAACATTCGCTGGCTAACTAGTTAGCAGCCAGTTTTCTTCTGGCATTGTTGTTTCCCCTGGGTTAGCACAATAGCTAGCTAATTCGGGTCCATCAATTTAGCCAACAGAATATGTGTCCCTCTCTCCCGTCTAAAACCACGAATCAACCCAATAATAATGTCATCCCGTGAAATCGACCATCATCATCATCATCACCCCTAACGTTACTGAGCTACCCACTAGCAAGCTACAAAATGTTTTATGTAGCTTGAGTGAAACCTGAACTGAATCATTTTGTAACCCAAGAAATAATGTAAAAACTCAGAATTGTAGGACATTGACAGTTGTGCCAGGAGAACTGCATGAAGCGCTGTTGCCCCCTAGCGACAGTGCTGGGTGGTGAAATTGGCTTTTTCTTTTTAAATCCCTAATTTCTAAATAAACGTGTTGTAGCTTAATCCGCTCCAGCACAGTTTATAAAAACCTTTACTCATTCAAGCCTGCTGGTATAAAGATTCATAATAAGCAATGTTTTTATTCTAAATAATACACACGCACACAGCGGTACTATTCCTCTTCCCTAGACTGGAAGAGTGTAGGCTGCTAAATTTGGATCTCAGACAATCCATATAGTTTGTGTCACTGGTGTTGTCTAGTAATCCATATGAGACAAAGATACTGCGCAAAAGATATTCGTATAAGAGTACAGTAGCAGGTCAATTAATATTTATGTACAGCTGTAATATTAATTGTTCAGTGTATTGCTAGTGGTATTAGCGTCTAGGACATGATGGGAAGATATGAGTAGGGCCAGATTAATATATCATAGGCCCAGGACACTGAACAAAAATATAAACGCAACATGCAACAATTTCTAAGATTTTATTGAGTTACAGTTCATATAAGGAAATCAGTCAATTTAAATAAATAAATTAGGCCCTAAACTATGGATTTCACATGACTGGGAATACAGATATGCCTCTGATGGTCACATATACCTTTAAAAGAAAGGTAGGGTCTTGGATCAGAAAACCAGTCAGTATCTGGTGTGACGACCATTTGCTTCATGCAGCACGACACATCTCCTTTGCATAGAGTTGATCAGGTTGTTGATTGTGGCCTGTGGAATGTTGTCCCACTCCTCTTCAATTGCTGTGTGAAGTTTCTGGATATTGGCGGGAACTGGAAGACGCTGTCATACACGTCGATCCAGAGCATCCCAAACATGCTCAATGGGTGACATGTCTGGTGAGTATGCAGGCCATGGAAGAACTGGGACAATTTCAGCTTCAGCTTGTGTACAGATCCTTGCGACATGGGGCCGTGCATTATCATGCTGAAACATGAGGTGATGGCGGCGGATGAATGGCACAACAATGGGCCTCAGGATATTATCACAGAATCTATGTGCATTTAAATTGCCATCGATAAAATGCAATTGTTTTTGTTGTCGGTAGCTTATGCCTGCCCATACCATAACCCCACCATGGGCCACTCTGTTCACAATGTTGACATCAGCAAACCAATCTCCCACATGAAGCCAGTCTGCCCGTTACAGTTGAACGGGATTAATCTGTGAAGAGCACACCTCCAGCGTGCCAGTGGCCATCGAAGATGAGCATTTGCCCACTGAAGTCGGTTACGACGCCGAACTGCAGTCAGGTCAAGACCCTGGTGAGGACGACGAGCATTCAGATGAGTTTCCCTGAGACGGTTTCTGACAGTTTGTGCAGACATTTTTCGGTTTTGTAAACCCACAGTTTCATCAGCTGTCCTGGTGGCTCGTCTCAGACCATCCTGCAGGTGAAGAAGCCAGATGTGGAGATCCTGGGCTGGCATGGTTACACATGGTCTGAGGTTGTGAGGCCGGTTGGACTTACTGGCAAATTCTGAAAAATGACGTTGGAGGGGGCTTATGGTAGAGAAATTAACATTCAATTATAGATAGATAGATTAGATAGATAATAGAGAAAAGAAAGAGAGAGAGAGAGAGAGAGAGAGAGAGAGAGAGAGAGAGAGAGAGAGAGAGAGAGAGAGAGAGAGAGAGAGAGAGAGAGAGAGAGAGAGAGAGAGAGAGAGAGAGAGAGAGAGAGAGAGAGAGAGAGAGAGAGAGAGAGAGAGAGAGAGAGAGAGAAGAGAGAGAGAGAGAGAGAGAGAGAGAGAGAGAGAGAGAGAGAGAGAGAGAGAGAGAGAGAGAGAGAGAGAGAGAGAGAGAGAGAGAGAGAGAGAGAGAGAGAGAGAGAGAGAGAGAGAGAGAGAGAGAGAGAGAGAGAGAGAGAGAGAGAGAGAGAGAGAGAGAGAGAGAGAGAGAGAGAGAGAGAGAGAGAGAGAGAGAGAGAGAGAGAGCGCTTTTGTAGTCTTGCTAACACCAGCCTCTCTACCTCCCTAGCTCGCTGTATAGTCACTAGACGTGCGATCTCGCGTTATCACTTTTTCATGAGGAAACACGGAGTCCAGGGGCGCCATCAGCAGGACGCAACGTTTTGGAACGTTCAGATAGAAATATGCTATGTAGAACAAACATGCCTCTCTGACATGTAGAATAAGAAAATAACGTCGGCTCTATTCATGGTGTTAGAGCCGATTTGGCCATATTTTGTATAAAAGACTGAACATACTGAGCTCCATGTACATTTGTGTAAATATATTAAATATTAATGTATATGATGAAATATTAGGTACGTACCTTTATGATTTATTTACTGGATTGAGATATATTCATTTGTTATTAGCAGGGGCGGCCTGTTCAATAGGGCGATATGGGCGACGCACTGCCAAACGGGAAAAGGAAGGGATTTTTTTTCTAATCAATTATATCACGGCAACAGTAGTTATCAGTGTTGTAATCTATACGTCTGATCTGCCACAGTGCCACACTGCCACTAAATGTCGAATCAGGCTAAAGTCGTGCTTCAAATGGCTCCCCCCCCTTTTGGGGCCCCCCCTTTTGGGGCGATTTCAGTCAGGTTGAAAATCGCCCAGAAGTCTGTAATAGACTCCCATGTAAAATCTATTTTTTTCAAATTTCAGAGCCTTCAATACAATCTCAATGGGTGTCTGTGGGCTTGCACTTACGCGCTTTCGTCATACGTTACGTAACCATGAACGTAACTGAGAAAAGAGTGGATTGTTTGAAAGAAGTTCCTTTTTGTCGGCGAACAAATGGAGATAAATTGGCAACGAAACAATTAGGACCTCCCCAGACCAAATTTAATAATTCAACAGGTTTCTACTAAAGGCGGAAAGTCCTACACCCGAGGATTTTCCAAAAATTGGTACGAACGAAAAAAGACATTGCCACTCACTCAACTGGATGACGAGGGATACAGGCTAGCTGTCCGCCGCCACAACGATGAGGTTAGTGTTGATAATCACAAGTTTACTGGATGTGGATATGGTGTAATAAAGGCAGTTTATTCAGAGGTAAATATATCTGGAATCGCGTTCACGGACCCGTTCGTCAAACTCTTAGGGAGCTATAAATTAAGCCCCATTACTTACCATATCAGATAAGAGAAATTGCTGCAGCTACATATATTTTACATCCTGGCCCTACATAGTTCACTATTTGCATCACTTACCAAAATATTACATGTGGTCATATATGCTTGGAAAGTGGAGATGCCATAGAACGTCAAAAAGTAAACATTGCTGGAGACACATTGCCGTTTTGGAGAAGACATCGCGTTTGCTAGCGAAGAGATTTGTTGTGGCAAATGAACTTGGGCTGGGAATTGCCAGGAACCTCACGATAAGATATATGCATCAGCATTGCGAGTCTCATGATTCTATACGTATTGCGATTCGATACTGTGATTTTATTGCGCACCATATGTCTGTTGCAGAGGGATCAGAAAGCCATGAGAACGAGTTTTGATCAGTCATGGAAATAAAAGTGCTGAAAACAAATTTGCTCCCAATGTGAAAAGATTGAGAACAAGCTATGAAGGAACAATAATGGTGTTTTGGTGCAGGTACAGCCAACTAGCGCTAAAATATTGCGATATTGTCAATACAGTATATCGTAAAGTATCACTATGTAACTCGATTTCTTTCACCCCAATCCCTCAAATTAACGGTAAATAACTGAATTGTTTGCCCCACATTTAGCTAAGATGATTAGCTAGCCAGCTAAAATGTTTTATTTAGTTAGCAGTCGCATCTACAATAGTTTACTGTCAATAACATGTCTCCAAAAATGACGTGGTGTCTCCAATTGTGTTGACATTTTACAATTGCAATGCGCATCCATGAGTATCCACTTTCTGTAGCTCAGCTGGTAGAGCATGGTGCTTGTAACGCCAAGGTAGTGGGTTCGATCCCCGGGACCACCCATACACAAAAATGTATGCACGCATGACTGTAAGTCGCTTTGGATAAAAGCGTCTGCTAAATGGCATATTATTATTATTATTATTATTATCTGAAGAGAGCCCCGAAACATTGTGTGCAGACATTTTATGCAATAAATGAAGTAGGTTCAATCTAGTAGTTCTGATCTTCTGATTGGTCCTGATGAGTTGGGCGAGGTCCCCTGCAGGCTACTGTCACTGTTGCATTGGCTCTGAGTCGGGTTCTCTGTCTTCAAATGTTCAGCCTAAGAGAGGGATTTTTGTGTGTGTGTGTGTGTGTGTGTGTGTTTAACAGTGATGATGTGTGTGTGTGTGTGTGTGTTTAACAGTGATGATGTGTGTGTGTGTGTGTTTGTGTGTGTGTGTGTCCTCAGAGCAAGAACTCGTGAGTTGGAAGAACTGAGAGGCCTATGGCGTGGGTGTTGTCCTTGGCCACCTGCTGACAAGGCTGACAAGATAGGACCCTTTTGTCCATTGTTATTGGATAGGAACAGAACTTATAACCAGCTCCTGACCTAAATAAATCTTAGCACAACATTTTACTCAACATATCATATTCCATATTCACTATAACAAATATATTTACTACGACATTAGCAAGAACCGCCACATCCTCAGCCGGCTAATCCAGTGTGTGAAGTTTTGCGGAGTGTTTGAGTTAGCTTTGCGAGGCAAAGATGAAACTGAGGGCTCCACCAACCCTGGTAAGCCAACACTTTTGAGATCAGTCAATAAATGCTTCTGGTATTGACTTATATGCTGCCCCTGTCTTCATGTTGTTGCTGGACATATCTTTTTTTAAATGTGTGTAGGTCACCTAAATCATCAGAAAAATTGCCCCTCCTGAGAATTTTTTCAGGAGCCGCCACTGGTTATTAGTGTAACTCAGTTTTTGGCCCCCCCTCTTGCCCATTCATTGTACTGTGTTAATTGTGTTAGTATAAAGGCAGGAAGTTGGGCCTTCGGGGGGAGGAGTCCTTGCTAGATGCGGGAGCGGTATAGTTTTTTGACCATATAGACATACAGAAATACAGACAGACAGGTCATATTATATTATGTATTTGAGATTATCAAGTAATCTCTGCTTTAAGTTGATTGGAGAATACCTTTTTGTTAGATAAGAAGAATAAACATTTTTTGTTGCACTATATCCCTGGATCTCATTGAATGTTTGGCCGTTTGGAAACGTTGAGTGTGGACTGTATGCGTCCGAAACAACCCCGCTTCAGGCTAGGGCAGTGGCTATGGTAAAGAGGAAAGGAAGCCACTACACATGGAATTTCTATACTCCGAGTAGCTATTCACGTAAATAATAAGGAATTCCCCTCGACCACAACCACAAATTGGGGAAAACAAACATTATTTCCCCATTCACCCCCACTGTAAAAGAGCCAACTTCGTCATCGATTTTTAGTTATACAGAGAAAACAAAACATCCCGAAAGGCTGCTGTGTTGTAACCAGGTCAAAAATCCCGACCTACGGATCGCAATGCTCCCAGGTAGGGAAATAGAGCCTGCGAGAAGAGCCCTCTGGCTTCAGGCGATTCAGCGTGGGAAATGTGGGGACCCGGTGTCGAAATAGGCTACACGTAGCTATGTGTGTGGAAAACATTTCATCACAGGTAAGACATTTAACTTGTTTAGTATAGTCAATTTGTAACTCCACTCACTATGTGTAGCTGTATAGTCCGTTTTTTTGTGTTGTTTCTCTTGGCTCCTAATGTGTCTGCTAGCGCTGTCATGAAGAGCGGCATGAGGGAAGCCCTACACTATTACGTTTTTCTAAGTAGTGGGAACGCTCTGGAGCAGGCAATGTTGAAAAGTCATCTTTAGACATGTTGTACTTTTCTTAAATGTAGTTTTTTTTCATTGACTAAAACAAGCAGACAAGAATTTGTTTTGCTGTGAGCCAATGGGGTTAACCACAGGTTGTTTTCCCAACAGGCGGGTATTCTATCTAATACCGACTGGGACCATCTGCAACGTCTAAGATCGTTTTGCATCTGAACGTGACCCCACTCATTTACTCCACGTGCTTAACCAACGTCACTTTTGTTTTGACGAGCCGACTTCGCCATCCGCCAGAGCAGGTTACCTGGCTCACACTAGGAGGCAGACCTGTTCCAAAACGAATCACTTTTCACCCAATGCAACCTCCTCCCACTTGGGCAACCCGGGCCAGATAATTGAATCCCTTCAGTGAGAGAGACAAACAACAAACAGCTATAACATATACTATTAAAGACTACCAGAACCCACTGGATTCTCTAATTACATTGAATGAACTACAGGACAAAATACAAACCCTCCAACTCAAAAAGGTTGATATAGTGTTGATGGTATCCTCAATGAAATGATAAAATATACAGACCACAAATTTAAATTGGCTATACTTAAACACTTTAACATCATCCTCAGCTTTGGCATCTTCCCCAATATTTGGAACCAAGGACTGATCACCCCAATCCACAAAAGTGGAGACAAATTTGACCCCAATAACTACCGTGGGATATGCGTCAACAGCAACCTTGGGAAAATCCTCTGCATATCATTAACAGCAGACTTGTACATTTCCTCAGTGAAAACAATGTACTGAGCAAATGTCTTTTTTTTTCTTTTTTTTACCAAATTACTGTACGACAGACCACATATTCACCCTGCACACCCGAATTAAGCTATTTTCTGTAGCTCAATTGGTAGAGCATGGCACTTGTAACGCCAGGGTAGTGGGTTCGATCTCCGGGACCACCCATACGTAAAAATGTATGCACACATGCCTGTAAGTCGCTTTGGATAAAAGCGTCTGCTAAATGGCACATTATATTATATTAAACAACCCAAAACAAAGGCAAAGTCTTCTCATGCTTTGTTGATTTCAAAAAAGCTTTTGACTCAATTTGGCATGAGGGTCTGCTATACAAATTGATGGAAAGTGGGGTTGGGGGAAAAACATACAACATTATAAAATCCATGTACACAAACAACAAGTGTGCAGTTAAAATTGGCAAAAAACACCCACATTTCTTTCCACAGGGTCAGTACAGCTTGAGCCCCACCATCTTCAACATATACTGTGCATTCAGAAAGTATTCAGACCCCTACACCTTTTCCACATTTTGTTGCTTTACAGCCTTATTCTAAAATTGATTAAATTGTTTTATTGCCTAATCAATCTACACACAATACCCCATAATGACAAAGCAAAAACAGGTTTTTAGAATATTTTGCAAATTTCTATAAAAAAAAAACATGAAACATGTTTTTTTGGAAACATTGAAACGTTTTTTTGGAAACATGTTTTTGTTGCTTTGTCAAGTATTCAGACCCTTTACTCAGTACTTTGTTGAAGCACCTTTGGCAGCGATTACAGCCTCGAGTCTTCTTGGGTATGATGCTACAAGCTTAGATCACCTGTATTTGGGGGGTTTCTCCCATTCTTCTCTGCAGATCCTCTCAAGCTCTGTCAGATTGGATGGGGAGCGTCGCTGCACAGCTATTTTCAGGTCTCTCCAGAGATGTTTGATCGGGTTCAAGTCCGGGCTCTGGCTGGGCCACTCAAGGACATTCAAAGACTTGTCCCGAAGCCACTCCTGCGTTGTCTTGGCTGTGTGCTTAGGGTTGTTGTCCTGTTGGAAGGTGAACCTTGCCCCATTCTGAGGTCCTGAGCGCTCTGGAGCAGGTTTTCATCAAGGATCTCTCTGTACTTTGCTCCGTTCCTCTTCCCCTCGATCCAGACTAGTCTCCCAGTCCCTGCCGCTGAAAAACATCCCCACAGCATGATGCTGCCACCACCATGCTTCACCGTAGGGATGGTGCCAGGTTTCCTCGAGGCCTGACGCTTGACATTCAGGCCAAAGAGTTAAATCTTGGTTTCTTCAGACCAGAGAATCTTGTTTCTCATGGTCTGAGAGTCCTTTAGGTGCCTTTTCGCAAACTCCAAGCGGGCTGTCATGTGCCTTTTACTGAGGAGTGGCTTCCGTCTGATTGGTGGAGTGCTGCAGAGATGTCTGTCCTTCTGGAAGGTTCTCCCATATTCACAGAGGAACTCTGGAGCTCTGTCAGAGTGCCCATCGGGTTCTTGGTCACCTCCCTGACCAAGGCCCTTCTCCCCCGATTGCTCAGTTTGGCCGGGCGGCCAGCTCTAGAAAGAGTCTTGGTGGTTCCAAACTTCTTCCATTTAAGAATGATGGAGGCCACTGTATTCTTGAGGATCTTCAATGCTGCAGACATTTTTTGGTACCCTTCCCCAGACACAATCCTGTTTCGGAGCTCTACAGACAATTCCTTCAACCTCATGGCTTGGTTTTTGCTCTGACATGCACTGTCAACTGTGTGACCTTATATAGACGTGTGTGCCTGTCCAATCAATTGAATTTACCACAGGTGGACTTCAATCAAGTTGTAGAAACATCTCAAAGATGATCAATCGAAAACAGGATGCAACTGAGCTCCATTTTGAGTCTCATAGCAAAGGGTCTGAATACTTATGTAAATAAGGTATTTCTGTTAATTTAATGGTATTTAGTGGTATTCACCCCCTTTGCTATGAAGCCCCTAAATAAGATCTGGTGCAACCAATTACCTTCAGAAGTCACATAATTAGTTAAATAAAGTCCACCTGTGTGCAATCTAAGTGTCACATGATCTCAGTATATATACACCTGTTCTGAAAAGCCCCAGAGTCTGCAACACCACTAAGCAAGAGGCACCACCAAGTAAGCGGCACCATGAAGACCAAGGAGCTCTCCAAACAGGTCAGGGACAAAGTTGTGGAGAAGTACAGATCAGGGTTGGGTTATAAACAAATATAAGAAACTTTGAACGTCCCACGGAGCACCATTAAATCCATTATTAAAAATTTTAAATAATATGGCACCACAACAAACCTGCCAAGAGAGGACCGCCCACCAAAACTCACGGACCAGGCAAGGAGGGTATTAATCAGAGTGGCAACAAAGAGACCAAAGATAACCCTGAAGGAGCTGCAAAGCTCCACAGCGGAGATTGGAGTATAGGACCACTTTAAGCCGTACACTCCAAAGAGCTGGGCTTTACGGAAGAGTGGCCAGAAAAAAGCCATTGCTTAAAGAAAAAAATAAGCAAACACGTTTGGTGTTCGCCAAAAGGCATGTGGGAGACTCCCCAAACATATGGAAGAAGGTATTCTGGTCAGATGAGACTACAATTGAGCTTTTTGGCCAACAAGGAAAACGCTATGTCTGGCGCAAACCCAACACCTCTCATCACTCAGAGAACACCATCCCCACAGTGAAGCATTGTGGTGGCATCATCATGCTGTGGGGATGTTTTTCATCGGCAGGGCCTGGGAAACTGGTCAGAATTGAAGGAATGATGGATGACGCTAAATACAGGGAAATTCTTGAGGGGAAACCTGTTTCAGTCTTCCAGAGATTTGAGACTGGGACGGAGGTTCACCTTCCAGCAGGACAATGACCCTAAGCATACTTCTAAAGCAACACTCGAGTGGTTTAAGGGAAACATTTAAATGTCTTGGAATGGCCTAGTCAAAGCCCAGACCTCAATCCAATTGAGAATCTGTGGTATGACTTAAAGATTGCTGTACACCAGTGGAACCCATCCAACTTCAAGGAGCTGGAGCAGTTTTGCCTTGAAGAATGGGCAAAAATCCCAGTGGCTAGATGTGCCAAGCTTATAGAGACATACCCAATGAGACTTGCAGCTGTAATTGCTGCAAAAGGTGGCTCTACAAAGTATTGACATTGGGGGGGGGATAGTTATGCACGCTCAAGTTTTGTGTTTTTTTGTCTTATTTATTTTTTGTTTCACAAGAAAAAAAATGCATCTTCAAAGTGGTAGGCATGTTGTGTAAATCAAATTATACAAACCCCCCAAAAATCTATTTTAATTCCAGGTTGTAAGGCAACAAAATAGGCAAAATGCCAAGGGGGGTGAACACTTTCGCAAGCCACTGTATATCAATGAATTGGCGAGGGCACTAGAACAGTCTTCAGCACCCGGCCTCACCGTACTAGAATCTGAAGTCAAAAGTCTACTGTTTGCTAATGATCTGGTGCTTCTGTCCCCAACCAAGGAGGGCCTACAGCAGCACCTAGATCTTCTGCAAAGATTCTGTCAGACCTGGGCCCTGACAGTAAATCTCAGTACACATTCCATCTAGACACCGTTGCCCTAGAGCACACAAAAAAACTATACCTACAGTGGGGGGAAAAAATTATTTAGTCAGCCACCAATTGTGCAAGTTCTCCCACTTAAAAAGATGAGAGAGGCCTGTAATTTTCATCATAGGTACACGTCAACTATGACAGACAAAATGAGAAAACAAAATCCAGAAAATTACATTGTAGGATTTTTAATGAATGTATTTGCAAATTATGGTGGAAAATAAGTATTTGGTCAATATCAAAAGTTTCTCAATACTTTGTTATATACCCTTTGTTGGCAATGACACACATCAAACGTTTTCTGTAAGTCTTCACAAGGTTTTCACACACTGTTGCTGGTATTTTGGCCCATTCCTCCATGCAGATCTCCTCTAGAGCAGTGATGTTTTGGGGCTGTCGCTGGGCAACACGGACTTTCAACTCCCTCCAAAGATTTTCTATGGGGTTGAGATCTGGAAACTGGCTAGGCCACTCCAGGACCTTGAAATGCTTCTTACGAAGCCACTCCTTCGTTGCCCGGGCGGTGTGTTTGGGATCATTGTCATGCTGAAAGACCCAGCCACGTTTCATCTTCAATGCCCTTGCTGATGGAAGGAGGTTTTCACTCAAAATCTCACGATACATGGCCCCATTCATTCTTTTCTATACACGGATCAGTCGTCCTGGTCCCTTTGCAGAAAAACAGCCCCAAAGCATGATGTTTCCACCCCCATGCTTCACAGTAGGTATGGTGTTCTTTGGATGCAACTCAGCATTCTTTGTCCTCCAAACACGACGAGTTGAGTTTTTACCAAAAAGTTCTATTTTGGTTTCATCTGACCATATGACATTCTCCCAATCCTCTTCTGGATCATCCAAATGCACTCTAGCAAACTTCAGACGGGCCTGGACATGTACTGGCTTAAGCAGGGGGACATGTCTGGCACTGCAGGATTTGAGTCCCTGGCGGCGTAGTGTGTTACTGATGGTAGGCTTTGTTACTTTGGTCCCAGCTCTCTGCAGGTCATTCACTAGGTCCCCCCGTGTGGTTCTGGGATTTTTGCTCACCGTTCTTGTGATCATTTTGACCCCACAGGGTGAGATCTTGCGTGGAGCCCCAGATCGAGGGAGATTATCAGTGGTCTTGTATGTCTTCCATTTCCTAATAATTGCTCCCACAGTTGATTTCTTCAAACCAAGCTGCTTACCTATTGCAGATTCAGTCTTCCCAGCCTGGTGCAGGTCTACAATTTTGTTTCTGGTGTCCTTTGACAGCTCTTTGGTCTTGGCCATAGTGGAGTTTGGAGTGTGACTGTTTGAGGTTGTGGACAGGTGTCTTTTATACTGATAACAAGTTCAAACAGGTGCCATTAATACAGGTAATGAGTGGAGGACAGAGGAGCCTCTTAAATAAGAAGTTACAGGTCTGTGAGAGCCAGAAATCTTGCTTGTTTGTAGGTGACCAAATACTTATTTTCCACCATAATTTGCAAATAAATTCATTAAAAATCCTACAATGTGATTTTCTGGATTTTCTTTTCTCAATTTGTCTGTCATAGTTGACGTGTACCTATGATGAAAATTACAGGCCTCTCTCATCTTTTTAAGTGGGAGAACTTGCACAATTGGTGGCTGACTAAATACTTTTTTTCCCCACTGTACCTCGGCCTAAACATCAGTGCCACAGGTAACTTGCACAAAGCTGTGAACGATCTGAGAGACAAGGCAAGAAGGGCCTTCTACGCCATCAAAAGGAACATAAAATTCGACATCCTAATTATGATCTGGCTAAAAATACTTGAATCATTTATATAACCCATTGCCCTTTATGGTTGTGAGGTCTGGGGTCCGCTCACCAACCAAGAATTCACAAAATGGGACAAACACCAAATTGGGACTCTGCATGCAGAATTAGGCCGATACCCGCTATTTATCAAAATCCAGAAAAGAGCTGTTAAATTCTACAACCACCTAAAAGGAAGCAATTCCCAAACCTTCCATAACAAAGCCATCACCTATAGAGAGATTAACCTAGAGAAGAGTCCCCTAAGCAAGCTGGTCCTGGGGCTTTGTTCACAAACACAAACAGAGCCCCAGGACAGCAACAGCTTCACAATTAGACCCAACCAAATCATGAGAAAACAAAAAGATAATTACTTGACACATTGGATGGAATGTGAGACTCAGTGAGCATAGCCTTGCTATTGAGAGAGGCCGCCGTAGGCAGACCTGGCTCTCAAGAGAAGACAGGCTATGTGCACACTGCCCACAAAATGAGGTGGAAACTGAGCTGAACTTCCTAACCTCCTGCCAAATGTATGACCATATTAGAGACACATATTTCCCTCAGATTACAGCGATCCACAAAGAATTCCAAAACAAATCCAATTTTGATAAACTCCCATATCTATTGGGTGAAATAACACAGTGTGCCATCACAGCAGCAAGATTTGTGACCTGTTGCCACAAGAAAAGGGCAACCAATGAAGAACAAACACCGTTGTAAATACAACCCATATTTATGTTTATTTATTTCCCCTTTTGTACTTTATAAATGTCTCTATTCCTTTAGAACTTGTGAGTGTAATGTTTACTGTTCATTTTTGATTATTTCATTTTTCTTTATTATCTATTTCACTTGCTTTGGCAATGTTAACATATGTTTCCCATGCCAATAAAGCCCTTTGAATTGAGAGAGACCAGACTACACTTATCCATTCATCCATAGAGCCCAACAGTGGAAGTATCACAATACCCAGTGGTCAAACAGGGAAATGGTTCCAATCGTTTCTAAAATAGCGGATTTTAGAAAACACTTAAAATAAGGGTTGTGTTTCGTGTAGGCTTACATTTACATTTACATTTTAGTCATTTAGCAGACGCTGTTATCCAGAGCGACTTACAGGAGCAATTAGGGTTAAGTGCCTTGCTCAAGGGCACATTTACGTCATTTAGCAGACGCTCTTATCCAGAGCGACTACAAATTGGTGCATTCACCCTATAGCCAGTGGGATAACCACTTTACAATTATACTTTTTTTTTTTTTTTTTTTGGGGGTAGAAGGATTACTTTATCCTATCCCAGGTGTTCCTTAAAGAGGTGGGGTTTCAAATGTCTCCAGAAGGTGGTGAGTGACTCCGCTGTCCTGGCGTCGTGAGGGAGCTTGTTCCACCATTGGGGTGCCAGAGCAGCGAACAGCTTTGACTGGGCTGAGCGGGAACTATGCTTCCGCAGAGGAAGGGAGCCAGCAGGCCAGAGGTGGATGAACGCAATGCCCTCGCCTGGGTGTAGGGACTGATCAGAGCCTGAAGGTACGGAGGTGCCGTTCCCCTCACTGCTCCATAGGCAAGCACCATGGTCTTGTAACGGATGCGAGCTTCAACTGGAAGCCAGTGGAGTGCGCGGAGGAGGGGGGTGACGTGAGAGAACTTGGGAAGGTTGAACACCAGACGGGCTGCGGCATTCTGGATGAGTTGTAGGGGTTTAATGGCACAGGCAGGGAGCCCAGCCAACAGCGAGTTGCAGTAATCCAGACGGGAGATGACAAGTGCCTGGATTAGGACCTGTGCCGCTTCCTGTGTAAGGCAGGGTCGTACTCTCCGAATGTTGTAGAGCATGAACCTGCAGGATCGGGTCACCGCCTTGATGTTGGCGGAGAACGACAGGGTGTTGTCCAGGGTCACGCCAAGGCTCTTCGCACTCTGGGAGGAGGACACAACGGAGTTGTCAACCGTGATGGCGAGATCATGGAACGGGCAGTCCTTCCCCGGGAGGAAGAGCAGCTCCGTCTTGCCAGGGTTCAGCTTGAGGTGGTGATCCGTCATCCATACTGATATGTCGGCCAGACATGCAGAGATGCGATTCGCCACCTGGTTATCAGAAGGGGGAAAGGAGAAGATTAGTTGTGTATCGTCAGCGTAGCAATGATAGGAGAGGCCATGTGAGGATATGACAGCAGTGAGGAGAATGTGGCAAAGAGCTTCCTAGGGTTAGAGGCAGATGCTTGGAATTTAGAGTGGTAGAAAGTGGCCTTAGCAGCAGAAACAGATGAAGAAAATGTAGAGAGGAGGGAGTGAAAAGATGCCAGGTCGGCAGGGAGTTTAGTTTTCTTCCATTTCCGCTCAGCTGCCCGGAGCTCTGTTCTGTGAGCTCGCAATGAGTCATCAAGCCACAGAGCTGGAGGGGGAGGACCGAGCCGGCCGGGAGGATAGGGGACACAGGGAGTCAAAGGATGCAGAAAGGGAGGAGAGGAGGGTTGAGGAGGCAGAATCAGGAGATTGGAGGGAGAAGGATTGAGCAGAGGGAAGAGATGATAGGATGGAAGAGGAGAGAGTAGTGGGAGAGAGAGAGCGAAGGTTGCGGCGGCGCGTTACCATCTGTGTAGGGGCAGAGTGAGTAGTGTTGGAGGAGAGCGAGAGAAAAGGATACAAAGTAGTGGTCGGAGACATGGAGGGGAGTTGCAGTGAGATTAGTAGAAGAGCAACATCTAGTAAAGATGAAGTCAAGCGTATTGCCTGCCTTGTGAGTGGGGGGTGGTGAGAGGGTGAGGTCAAAAGAGGAGAGGAGTGGAAAGAAGGAGGCAGAGAGAAATGAGTCAAATGTAGACGTGGGGAGGTTGAAATCCCCCAAGACTGTGAAGGGTGAGCCATCCTCAGGAAAGGAACTTATCAAGGCGTCAAGCTCATTGATGAACTCTCCAAGGGAACCTGGAGGGCGATAGATGACAAGGATATTAAGCTTAAATGGGCTAGTGACTGTGACAGCGTGGAATTCAAATGAGGAGATAGACAGATGGGTTAGGGGAAAAATTGAGAATGACCACTTGGGAGAGATGAGGATTCCTGTGCCACCACCCCTCTGACCAGATGCTCTCGGGGTATGCGAGAACACATGGTCAGACGAGGAGAGAGCAGTAGGAGTAGCAGTGTTTTCAGTGGTAATCCATGTTTCCGTCAGTGCCAGGAAGTCGAGGGACTGGAGGGTGGCATAGGCTGGGATGAAGTCAGCCTTGTTGGCGGCAGAACGGCAGTTCCAGAGGCTGCCTGAGACCTGGAACTCCAGGTGTGTGGTGTGTGCAGGGACCACCAGGTTAGAGAGGCAGCAGCCACGCGGTGTGAGGCGTTTGTGTAGCCTGTGCGGAGAGGAGAGAACAGGGATAGGCAGAGGCATAGTTGACATGCTGCAGCAGATGGCTACAATAATGCAGAGGAGATCGGGATGAAATGAACTAAACATCAGGGAAAGGAGAGAGCAGGCCTCCCTCACCAAAAAAAAATATATATATAACTCTCCCAACTTCCACCTCAGAAACTATAATTGTTTCACTGAACCACCCGAGTAAAACTCTCCCAACTTCCACTTTAGAAATTAGAATTGTTGTAAACTACAGCAGACTGTTATCAGTAGCTGTAATTAAGTACAGCAGCTACCAACCACCTAACGTTAATGCCTCGGATGAGGTTAGAAAAACAGCTGAATGGTAGCAGCTAGCTGGCTCAATCACAGGTACTCTTAAGCATGAAATAACATTGGAAACAATTAACCATAGTTGCAAAAAGTTACCAGTAGCTACCCGCTAGCTAGCTAGCTTTGTTGGTCCAAGTAGTGGGTAGGCTAGCCTCGTGCTTCGCCGGAGTCCGCCGAATACAGTCCTTACCTACAATAATTACCTACAATAACCTTCAATAACTACCTGAGTAAGCTACCTATAATACCAAACTACAATACCAACCTACAATCTAAATACATGGTTGAAGCTTAACTCAACACCATATAAGAAGCCAAGCTTACCTTTCATAACGCAGCAACGATTAAACGTTGGGTAGCTAGCACAAAGATATTGTATTTAGCTACCACAGCCTGCTGGTAGTGTTGGCTGGCTAGCAATGGCTACTGTGTTGACTTTGTTTGAAAAACGGCGTCGCTGCGAACGAATGTAGCTGGCTAAAAGGATATTGTTTTTAGTTGCAACCGTTGCTAATAGCAACTCGCCAGCTAATCCAGGAGGTGAGTTAGCTAGCTAGCTTCGTGCTACATCCGGCACCGCCGAATACAAAAAGTAACCTACAATAACTACACAACAGCTACCCACAACAGCCCACGATGCCTACCTATACTACTTAATAATATACAGCCCACGATGCCTACCTATAGTACCTAACTACAATCTAAATACATAGTTTAAGCCTTACTCGACAAAGCCCAAGCTATGTATAAAGCCAAACTGGCAGACTGCAATCAGTAGCCGAAATTAAGTACAGCAGCTACCAACCACCTAACGTTAATGATAATGAGGTTAGAAAAACAGCTGAAGGTGGCAGCTAGCTGGCTCAATTACAGGTACTCTTAAGCGTGAAATAACATTGGAAACAGCTAACCACAGTTGCTAAAAGTTACCGGTAGCTACCCGCTAGCTAGCTAGCTTTGTTGGTCCAAGTAGTGGGTAGGCTAGCCTCGTGCTTCGCCGGAGTCCGCCGAATACAGTCCTTACCTACAATAATTACCTACAATAACCTTCAATAACTACCTGAGTAAACTACCTATAATACCTAACTACAATACCTACCTACAATCTAAATACATGGTTTAAGCTTTACTCAACACCATATAAGAAGCCAAGCTTACCTCCTGCTAGAGAAAACACAACCTCTCCCGTCAGCATCCCTACACACTACTCAGTGGCGTGGCGTTTTGATAACCATGTAAATCTCTCTCGGACAAGTTTGTTTTTTATGACTCATACTACTGGACATAGTAAATTGTGCAGAATACGTTGACGGGCCGCCCCCTGGTGGTGAGCGTAGGCAACAACACATCTGCCACTCCGACCCTCAGGGGTGCATGCTTATTCGGCATGGGCCCTCAGATCCTCAAAGTTCTACAGCTGCACCATCGAGAGCATCTTACATTTTAGTAATTTAGCAGACGCTCTTATCCAGAGCGACTTACAGTTAAGTGAGTGCATACATTTTCATACTTGACTGGCTGCATCACCGCTTGGTATGGCAACTGCTTGGCATCCAACTGTAAGGCGTTTTACAGAGGGTAGTGCATACGGCCCAGAACATCACTGGAGCCGAGCTTCCTGCCATCCAGACATTTTGAGATGGAGAAACAGTTTAAATGTAAAATGTTCTAATGTTCACAAGTATGGCACCCATCCCACTGGTCACAAATGTCAACTCAACGTCCATTCCACATTGGTTCAACGTCATTTCATTGAAATGACTTGGAAACAATGTTGATATAACCAGTGTGTGCCCAGTGGGATGGCTCTGTGCACAATTCGCAACGCAGTTTTTTGTTTCCCTGCCGTTCATCAGATTCTAGCTAGTGGGCAAGCTAGCTAAAGTTAGCTCATCATGCTTGTGACGTTATATTAGCTATCCCCTGTTAGATCATTCGTTTTCACACGTCGCATCTGTGCTTGTTGAGTTTTCCCTGTGCTTGTTGAGTTTTCCCTGTGCTTGTTGAGTTTTCCCTGTGCTTGTTGAGTTTTCCCTGTGCTTGTTGAGTTTTCCCTGTGCTTGTTGAGTTTTCCCTGTGCTTGTGTCACCGACGACCTCGTGAGCTGGTTCTAATCTAAATAGTTGGTAATCAAAACAGTGGAAGCATCGTTTTCCTTCCAAAAAAAAAAACGTTAATTATGTATGTGTTATGGTGTCATTTCATAGTGTTGTGTGAGCCAGGTTAAAGTTAGTAGATAAGTGACTTGGCGCCGCACAGTCTGAATAACAAGGATTCCAATATGTCAAAGGAGCTTACTGAGGTTGATCTTAGAATGATTGATGGACATGATATACTGACTTGGGGTACAAGGTAATAACATCAAAGAAGGGAGTGCCAAATGATGGTTAACAGATGTTGTTGAGGAAACGTGGTACAGAAACGTGTCTAGGGAGTTCGAAGGGCAAGACGCGAAGCACTGTCCTTTTGTTCTGCGAACCACGGTACCTATTAAATATTTGAATGAACTCCCCAGCTAAGTGTTAAATATCTTCTTGCATCATGAATTACTTGATACCTGAGAAACTCATCATAACAGATTGGCGTCTAAACGAACAGGAGATGCAGTTCACAGCCGAACTAACAGGTAAGCAGACTTTCATTTTTTTTTGATTATGTCAATTTCTGCTTATCTGTGGTAAAGCTGAGCTGCAACAAACGTTAAAAAAATTCAATATTTTTAAAGGGGGAAGATGAGTTGTATTGAGTTATTTAGTGAGATGTAAGGAGAAATATCAAATTAGACAATGTCATGGTGCTATGATTCAAAATAGGGTGTGTTCGAGGTGATGAGTAAAAGCAACAGAGGACAACCGAATGGGCGCAGGTTACCCTTAATGATAATACATTATAAAGAGAGTGGGTGTTAATCCCTTAATGTAAAGTACATGGTGTGTAAGGCATTATAAAAGGAATAAGTCACGGACCTTTTTGATGCGGTTTAAATCATCATAAAAAGAAGAGAGATGTACTCCCTTGTGAATTACTCTAACACGGCCAGGAGAGGGAGCAGATGCAATGTAACATATTGAATCATAGCACCAAAGACAAAAAAAGTGGCAAACTAAATTTTAATACAGATCAAGGTGAGGATTTGATTTAAGTATTTCATTACTAATATTGCATGAACTAATAGCAGTAATGAATGGCCAGCTTAGTAGACAGGTATCTGGAAAAACAGTCACCATTAAGAGTAAAGCAGAGCTTCATTTAACTCTTAAGAGAGAGACAGGAAATGACTAAATTATTACAGACAAATCCGCATTTAGAAACAAGTCTCTTGTAAAAGCTATGTATGTTAAGTAAATAAGGATGTTTCTATGTGGGACCATATCTTGATGATTTATCAGCATGGACAGATAATGAGTAAGGTTTTTTTTTTTTTAAGGGATAAGTTACAGATATAATTTCGTGCTATCATTGGCAATATCGTCGTAAGCAACACGAAATGGGATTTACATTATATGAAAGAGGCGTATAAAGCATGTGATTTAATGAGCGCACGATGGCAAGGAAACATAAGTAATAAGGAAAGAAATTCAGCTAACGAAGTTGAGTAATTGAATGGGACAACATGGGCTATATAAAGAACAAAGAGAATAAAGTAATTTTAATCTGAGGGGTGCATAATAAATTATAAAAATGGATATGATAATTTGATATAAGTTTGGATATGAAGTTACAATATATAACAGAAGTCATAGAATATCAACTTATAATAAATAATAATAATAATAATAAGAGCCCAACGGTCAGACTCCTATAGCCCAACGGAATCCAAGATGGCGTAGCAGTGCGGTCGTGTTTTCTGTAGTGTCCTCATGTAAATAGCCTGTTTTTTTTTTTGTCTTTTTCGTATATATATTTCTCAATCTCACTTTCCATCCTTTAACTAAATATACTTTCCTGCAACCCGACTCACCCAATGTGGAACGGATTCTGTTTGTTTCTTCATACATTTTTTATCCAGAACTTCTGGCTGAAACTAGCCAGCTAACTAGCTACTTGCTATTAGCCACCGTTAGCGGTCTTCACCATTGTCCGTGGCCGTGGCCGGCACTACCTACCAGCCAGACAGCTCTAGCCTGGACTATTATTCGGCCAGTCTGCACTGTCTGCACAGCGCGTTATCGACCCTGAACATATCGGTTTTTCTGCCGGAATCACTGAACCTTTAACACCGGATTCATCGCTACTAGCTAGCTGCAACCAAATGGACGTTGTGGTTGGCTAATCAGCCCTGCGTTAGCCTTGAGCCAGGCCAATCTCCCGGCTATCTACCTCTCTGTCAACCGGATGGGACCTCCTAGTGTTGACACGGAGCCCCGCCGATCCAACACGACTGGTCTGCCGACGAAATCGTCTGATGTGGTTACAACAGGCTTCCCGTTACGACGTCGACCACGAAGATCCATCTGCTAGCCCCAGCCCGCTAGCACACGCTAGCCGTGGCCTCTTGCTCGCTAGTGCTTTAGCAGCCCCCGAACTACCTCCGAACTCTCCTATTGCTGTTCACCGGACCTTATGATAACTCAGCTATACAGCTGATGCCTGCTGGACTGTTCCATTTTACGGTACCGCATCCTGTTTATGTTTAGCCTCAGCCCAAACTGTGTCGCCATTACCAGCTGTTGTCTTAGCTCTCTCGAATTACACCTGTGATTGCTTTATGCCTCTCTCCCATGTCAATATGCCTTGCTTATTGTTGTTTCGGTTATTTCTTATTGTACTATTTCACTGTAGATCCCCCAGCCCAGCTAAACCTCCTTTGTCCCACCCCCCCATACACACGGAGACCGACTCAATCGGTGCCTCCAGTGATGCTCTCTCTTTCATCGTTACCCAACGCTTAGGTTTACCTCCACTGTACTCATATCCTTTTCTGTACATAATGCCCTGAATCTATTCTACAACGCCCGGAAACCTGCCCCTTTTTTCTCTGTACCCAATGCACTAGAAGACCAGTACTTAAAGCCTTTAGCCATATCCTTATTATATTCCTCCTCTGTTCCTCTGGTGATGTAGAGGTTAACCCAGGCCCTGCAGCCCTCAGTATCACTCCTACTCCACAGGCGTTAACATTTGTTGACTTCTGTAACCGTAACAGCCTTGGTTTCTTGCACGTTAACATCCGAAGCCTCCTCCCTAAGTTTGAGTTATTCACTGCGATAACACACTCCGCCAACCCTGATGTCCTAGCAGTGTCTGAATCCTGGCTTAGGAAGGCCACCAAAAATTCAGAAATTTCCATCCCCAACTACAACATTTTCCGTCTCGATAGAACTGCCAAAGGGGGTGGGGTTGCAATCTACTGTAGAGCTAGCCTGCAGAGCTCTATCATACTATCCAGGTCTGTGCCCAAACTGTTTGAGCTTCTACTTCTAAAAATCCACCTTTCCAGAAATAAGTCTCTCACTGTTACCGCTTGCTACAGAACCCCCTCAGCCCCGAGCTGTGCCCTGGACACCATATGTGAACTGATTGCCCCCATCTATCCTCAGAGTTCGTACTGCTTGGTGACCTAAACTGGGATATGCTTAACACCCCGGCCAACCTACAATCTAAACTAGATGCCCTCAATCTCACACAAATTATCAACGAACCTACCAGGTACAACCCTAAATCTGTAAACATGGGCACCCTCATAGATATCATCCTGACAAATTTACCCTCTAAATACACCTCCGCTGTCTTCAACCAGGATCTCAGCGATCAATGCCTTATTGCCTGTGTCCGTAATGGGTCCGCGATCAAACGACCACCCATCATCACTGTCAAACGCTCCCTAAAACACTTTAGCAAGCAGGCCTTTCTAATTGACCTGGCCCGGGTATCCTGGATGGATATTGACCTCATTCCGTCAGTAGAGGATGCCTGGTTGTTCTTTAAATGTGCTTTCCTCTCAATCTTAAATAAGCATGCCCCATTCAAAAAATTCAGAACTAAGAACAAATATAGCCCCTGGTTCTCCTCAGACTTGACTGCCCTTGACCAGCACAAAAACATCCTGTGGAATATTGCATTAGCATCGAACAGCCCCCGCGATATGCAACTTTTTAGGGAAGTCAGGAACCAATATACACAATCAGTTAGGAAAGCAAAGGCTAGCTTTTTCAAACAGAAATTTGCATCCTGTAGCACTAACTCCAAAAAGTGTTGGGACATTGTAAAGGCCATGGAAAAAAAGAGCACCTCCTCCCAACTGCCCACTGCACTGAGGCTAGGAAACACTATCACCACCAATAAATCTACAATAATCGAGAATTTCAACAAGCATTTTGCTACGGCTGGCCATGCTTTCCACCTGGCTACCAATACCCCGGCCACCAGCTCTGCACCCTTCGCTGCAACTTGCCCATGCCTCCTTCACTCATGCTGCCAAACATGCCCTCGTAAAACTGACTATCCTACCGATCCTTGACTTCGGCGATGTCATTTACAAAATAGCCTCCAACACTCTACTCAGCAAATTGGATGTAGTCTATCACAGTGCCATCCGTTTTGTCTCCAAAGCCCCATACACTACCCACCACTGTGACCTGTACGCTCTTGTTGGCTGCTCCTCATTACATGTTCGTCACCAACCCCACTGGCTCCAGGCCATCTATAAATCACTGCTAGGCAAATCCCCGTCTTATCTTAGCTCACTGGTCACCATAGCAACACCCACCCGTAGTCTGCGCTCCAGCAGGTATATCTCACTGGTCATTCCCAAAGCCAACACCTCCTTTGGCCGCCATTCCTTCCAGTTCTCTGCTGCCAATGACTGGAACGAACTGCAAAAATCTCTGAAGCTGGAGACTCTTATCTCCCTCACTAACTTTAAGCATCAGTTGTCAGAGCAGCTTACCGATCACTGCACCTGTACACAGCCCATCTGAAATTAGCCCACCCAACTACCTCATCCCCATATTGTTATTTATTTTGCTCATTTGCACCCCAGTATCTCTATTTGCACATCATCTTTTGCACATCTATCACTCCAGTGTTAATACTAATTGTAACTATTTTGCACTATGGCCTATTTATTGCCTTACCCCCATAACTTACTACATTTGCACACACTGTATATATATTTTCTGTTGTATTTTTGACTTTATGTTTTGTTTACCCCATATATAACTCTGTGTTGTTGTTTTTATCGCACTGCTTTGCTTTATCTTGGCCAGGTCGCAGTTGTAAATGAGAACTTTTTCTCAACTGGCTTACCTGGTTAAATAAAACAAATAAAAAAATAAAAAAATTGTCAGACTCTATACCCCAACAGGCTCTATACTGAATTTGATATTATCAAGTGGCGGGCAGCCATTTTGTTGTTTTCGAATCACAGATGTTAGGGTTTAAGATTAATCAGGTAAAAGCAGCAGTGGGTTGAAAATAGCGGACATTCAACTAATATTTGATATGATCTGTGATTGGTTTATAATTATTTAGAATAAAGAGTCAAGACATGAGGACTTATGGTTCATTTATTTGAAAACAGTGGTTGGGTTGTTGTGGATTGTTTTGGGTTGACATTATCCTCACCAATCACCTGATTACTAAATGCATTGTGCACTTCTAAACAGAGGAGACCAAATTAACCAAATCATTTTTACGTAAAAGTCTGTTCTCAAGTTGTTGTTACTTCAATTAATTGAGTTTATAAAGTAGTTTCTGGCTGACTGATCTTTCAGCCTCATAAATACATTCTGCAATCACAGTCAGAACAAATATTAAAACTCTCAGTGAGCTATGTTTAAATACTATTTGAAATAATGTCAAATACTTTAAACTGTGCTTAATTGCCTGTTGCAATGGAACCAATAGAGAAGTCCTAAAAGTGCAAACCCTGCCCACCTGGTACTCCAGGCAAGCTAAAGCAAACCCTTTAAAAGTATTTGAAAGATTTCAAATAGTGTTTGAACCCAGGTACGGTGGTGTGAAGATTATAGTGTCTTTACCAGGCTGTGACAGAATAGACTACATCGTTATCAGGCTGTGACAGAATAGCCTACATCGTTATCAGGCTGTGACAGAATAGACTACATCGTTATCAGGCTGTGACAGAATAGACTACATCGTTACCAGGCTGTGACAGAATAGACTACATCGTTACCAGGCTGTGACAGAATAGACTACATCGTTACCAGGCTGTGACAGAATAGACTACATCGTTACCAGGCTGTGACAGAATAGACTACATCGTTACCAGGCTGTGACAGAATAGACTACATCGTTACCAGGCTGTGACAGAATAGACTACATCGTTACCAGGCTGTGACAGAATAGACTACATCGTTACCAGGCTGTGACAGAATAGACTACATCGTTACCAGGCTGTGACAGAATCGACTACACACATGTACAACATACTCATGATTTAAGTTGAACGACAATCTCTCTCTCTCTCAACAGCTCACATTAACGACAAAACATAATTTAAACAAACTCACAATAAAGAAAACATGTAGGTAAAGGTATTATTCTAATTCAACAGTAAGTTGAGACCCCAACTGAGTTCCTTTTTTTTTTTGTGAAATTGGTCCGCGGGCCTACAAAAAGGGGGGCAGCGAGCCGAAAGGCCGCCAGTTGCCAATCCCTGGGTTAGCTAATAGCTAACATCTCTAGCAAGCCTGCCATGCTAAAAGATACTAGGATCACATTTAGAACTTGTTTAAGTTGGCTAATAAGCTAGCATCTCTCTAGCCTAGTGTGCTAAAGACAATGATCACCTTTAGGTTAGCTAATAAGCTAGCATCGCTCTAGCCTAGTGTGCTAAAGACAATGATCACCTTTAGGTTAGCTAATAAGCTAGCATCTCTCTAGCGTGCCGTGCTACAGATCGGCTACCAGGATCACCTTTAGGTCTTCTTTAGGTTAGCTAGCATTTCAAGCTAGCTAGCATCTCTCTAGCCAGGGCCTTTCTAGGATCTCCTAATGTAAGGAAACACAGCGAGGGCCTATTCAGGAGACTGTAGCGTTACAGAATGCACACAGACCAGCATATCTGTTATACCACAATACATTTCTGCCACGTAGAACACAGAGGCATGTCAGATCCATACATTTCGTATGGAAGTACATTTTATATGCATCCAGATACATACATTTCGTATGTACGGTACAGAAACCTGTTTCGATCTGCAGCATGCTGTATGTTTCAGCTCACGGACTACACCACTAGAGAACGAGACTAGCACCCTTTAACACAAAGCCTTTTTCAGAAACACAATACATAATAATATATCTGACCTATCACCACAATGACTCATTCTGCATCCAATTAAAACAGGGATAAAACAAAACAATTAAACTTTTTTTTTTTTTTCTGCTGGGAAAAATAACAATACAATATAAAATAATAATATTTTTTTTAAATGTACTAAAAATAGGTCGGAAAGTTTAAACCAGTTTGATGTGAACCACTGCTTTTAACAGTAAATAACATGTAGTAGTGTGACAGTGAATGGATGACTCCGCCTCCTTTCCTGCTCCGTACCTCGCCCAGATTCATCAACACGGTGAAGCCGTGGGACTTATTGCCCTTTCAGTGTGCGTACGCATACGTAGGTGTGAGGGGGGGGGGCCATAGTCCAACTCATCACCACCCCTCTACCTCCAGTATCATCTCTCATCATAAGTAGGGATACTGTCCCAGCTGGTATGCGGTGTAGGCCTCAGCACGGGGCGTGACACTAAGGGATTCAGCAGTCAACTGCTGCTGACAAGCTGCAGGAAGCCCCACCCCCGACTCCTTTCTGGTTCCTGCGTCCCTCCGGACCAATCCCGAAGTACCGTAAGGGACGGTGGGCGGGGCATAGGTGGAGGGGTGGCCACGCCCCAGAAGCTGTTCCATGGTCTGGGAGGCGGAGGCTAGCGCGGCGGACGCGGGGAAGGTGTATAGGCTAGGGGCAGAGCTTAGAGGGTGCACTTCCTGGAAGGTGTAGTGGGAGGCGTGGCCGGTGGGGTAGGTTGCCTGGCGGCGCAGGTTGCCGTGGGAACGTTCCTGGGACGAAGAGGAGGAGACTACAGGCTGTATCTGGAGGAAGGGACAAACAAGAATACAATAGAAAATGTTATTGTCCATTAAATATTTCATACATCAAGCAACAAGACACAAAATAGGCAATAATATATTACTACAAATTTCTATCTACACTTTCTCTGAAGGGTGCACCCTCCTGAACATGCCTAGGGCTCTGCACCCTCCTGAACATGCCTAGGGCTCTGCACCCTCCTGAACATGCCTAGGGCTCTGCACCCTCCTGAACATGCCTAGGGCTCTGCACCCTCCTGAACATGCCTAGGGCTCTGCACCCTCCTGAACATGCCTAGGGCTCTGCACCCTCCTGAACATGCCTAGGGCTCTGCACCCTCCTGAACATGCCTAGGGCTCTGCACCCTCCTGAACATGCCTAGGGCTCTGCACCCTCCTGAACATGCCTAGGGCTCTGCACCCTCCTGAACATGCCTAGGGCTCTGCACCCTCCTGAACATGCCTAGGGCTCTGCACCCTCCTGAACATGCCTAGGGCTCTGCACCCTCCTGAACATGCCTAGGGCTCTGCACCCTCCTGAACATGCCTAGGGCTCTGCACCCTACTGAACATGCCTAAGGCTCTATACATTCCGCCTGATTGTTTTCTCCATTTAGTTTGTCCAGGTTTCAGTTTTTTCAGTTTTTTGCTTTAAAAAGCACACACACACAAAAAAAAAGGTTTTAAGTCCACACCAATGCTTAAACCACATCAGGATACCACTTTTGAGGTCTGGGGAAAATATAATTTTCGATTTTTTGGTGTAGTTACCCTTTAATGCAAGTGTGCACCAGCAGGAGACTGTTGGGTTAGTGGTGTTTCTGTGGCGATCATGTGATTGCAGAGTTTGATAAACAAATGGCCGCTGGATTGATGCAAATAATGATGATGTCATTCTGCCAGGTCGGCATAACCTACTTTGTCTCTACCAGAAGAAGGTTATTATTAGCATCATGGCTAACCGCTACACAGAGTGGAGACGTACGCACCGCACACACACTCAGACAGACAGGGGCATTCCTGTACCGTTTCACAGAGTTGCAGGAAAATATGAATAATGTCTTATGATTAACTTTGGCAAATCAAAACATTTTATTTTATTTAGCTGATTTCCGTTTTAATGTCTGGATTCTGTGATTCTAGATTCAAGTTTTAATGTTAGCTCTATACCCAACTATGCAGTAATCAATAACATTGTTATACACAAAATAACAAGGTAGAACAAAAACATGAGAAATTAAAATAAGAACACAAGAAAGTAAATAAACATACTATATACAGGGTCATTACCATATTAACAATGTGATTACAGGGTCATTACCATATTAACAATGTGATTACAGGGTCATTACCATATCAACAATGTGATTACAGGGTCATTACCATATTAACAATGTGATTACAGGGTCATTACCATATTAACAATGTCATTACCATATTAACAATTATTACATGGTCGGTTCATTACCATATTAACAATGTGATTACAGGGTCAGTTCATTACCATATTAACAATGTGATTACAGGGTCAGTTCATTACCATATTAACAATGTGATTACAGGGTCAGTTCATTACCATATGAACAATGTGATTACAGGGTCAGTTCATTACCATATTAACAATGTGATTACAGGGTCAGTTCATTACCATATTAACAATGTGATGGAGGTAGATATGTATAGGGGTCAGGTGACTATATACAGGGTCAGTTCCAATACCATATTTACAATGTGCAGGGATACTGGAGTGATGGAGGTAGATATGTAAAGGGGTCAGGTGACTACACTACCAGTCAAAAGTTTTAAAACACCTACTCATTCAAGGGTTTTTCTTATTTTTTTACTATACAAAGTGTTAAACCAATCAGATTCTTCAAATAGCCACCCTGTGCCTTGATGACAGCTTTGCACACTCTTGGAATTCTCTCAACCAGCTTCACCTGGAATGTTTTTAGAACAGTCTTGAAGGAGTTCCCACATATGCTGAGCACTTGTTGGATGCTTTTCCTTCACTCTGCCGTCCGACTCGTCCCAAACCATCTCAATTGGGTTGAGGTCGGGGGATTGTGGAGGCCAGGTCATCTGATGCAGCACTCCATCACTCTCCTTATTGGTAAAATAGCCCTTACACAGCCTGGAGGTGTGTTGGGTCATTGTCCTGTTGAAAAACAAATTATAGTCCCACCAGAGCATATGAGCGGAGTGGAGCGTGAGCGAGCGTGGAGCGTGAGCGGACGGATTTTGAACAGAGCGCAGAGCGGCATTTTTAAAAGGACGGAGCGTCGCCCTATGTCCCGCTCCAATTTCGCTCGCTCACACCACGAGTCTGAAGCATGCTCAAGCCTGACCCAGAATCCATCTGTTTAATTTAATTTGTGTCGTCCATGAATTTGTATTTTATAGAGCGAGAGGAGCAGCAGCAGCAACAAGAGAAAAGGGTTGAGGAATTCAAAAGTTTATTCACTGCACGTAAAGGCCCAACCATAACAAGGGAGAGAAAAAGAGAGCTGGATGTAGCATTTTTTGAAATGATTTTCATGGACTATGAACCGCTGAGTAAAGGAGAACGCGAAGGGATGCAACACTTCGCCAGCGTAGCTCAACCGGGCTACACCCCCCCCAAGAAACTATGATAAATTAGTACTTTACTTTGTCAAATTTACATCTGAGATGCCCCATTCACATGCTTCAGCTGGCGATCAAAAACGCCGTTAACAAGCACGACAACATTAATAGGCTGTTAGTGAAAGTCGGGCACCTGGTGAAAAGTGTACGCAAGAGCACAGAGGAAACCGACCAATTAGGTGTCCGCCCCACAAATGCCTGCGCCATTCGATGGAGCAGCCAGCTGCGGATGATTCAGTCGTTCATCCGGTTGTTCCAAAAAAGACCCGTTATGGTAAAACAAACTCAAGTCTAATGTTGCTAACATCACCCTGAATCAAGTACGACAGCTGACGCACCTTGTCAGTGTGCTGACACCACTAGCAGACCTCACAGACAAAATGCAGAAGGAGCTGGGGAACCTGGGGATGATCCTCTCTGCTGTCACAGAAATCAAATCCCTGCTCACCGATTACACTCACGCTGCACTTCCAATGGGCATCGCTGCTTTTGCAGAAACATTGGCAAACAACGTGTCAATTCGCTATGGAATATACTATACTGATTAACATCTCATTTTAGCGTCAGTGTTAGATCCCCGTTTCAAGACAGAATGGATAATCCGAGATGAGTCTGTATGCAACAAATTCGGGGAGATAAAGTAAGGCTGTGGTTTAAGCTAAAAGTGAAATACATGCAGATTTTGTTCCTTTTTTGGAGTGAGCGGGGGGCGATTTGAGTGGAGCGCGATGCAAACTGCGTTGAGTGCTGAGCGATAATGAGCGGACTGGCCTGATGTGGCTTTGAGCTGGGGGAGTGGAGGGGTGAACAGCTCCGTGAGCGAGGAGCTGAGATTCTCACCGCTCCACTCCGCTCATATGCTCTGAGTCCCACTAAGCCCAAACCAGATGGGATGGCATATCTCTGCAGAATGCTGTGGTAGCCATGCTGGTTAAGTGTGCCTTGAATTCTAAATAAATCACAGACAGTGTACCCAGCAAAGCACCCCCCACACCATAACACCTCCTCCTCCAAGCTTTACGGTGGGAAATACACATGCTGAGATCATCCGTTCACCCACACCGCATCTCACAAAGCCACAGCGGTTGGAACCAAAAATCTCCAATTTGGACTCCAGACCAAAGGACACATTTCCACCGGTCTAATGTCCATTGCTCGTGTTTCTTGGCCCAAGCAAGTCTCTTCTTCTTATTGGTGTCCTTTGGCAGTGGTTTCTTTGCAGCAATTCGACCATGAAGGCCTGATCCACACAGTCTCCTCTGAACAGTTGATGTTGAGATGTGTCTGTTACTTGAACTCTGTGAAGCATTTGTTTGGGCTGCAATTTCTGAGGCTGGTAACTCTAATGAACTTATCCTCTGCAGCAGAGGTAACTCTGGGTCTTCCATTCCTGTGGCGGTCCTCATGAGTGCCAGTTTCATCATAGCGCTTGATGGTTTTTGCGACTGCACTTGAAGAAACTTTCAAAGTTCTTGACATTTTCCGGATTGACTGACCTTCATGTCTTAAAGTAATGATGGACTGTCGTTTCTCTTTGCTTATTTGAGCTGTTCTTGCCAATATATGGACTTCGTCTTTAACTAAATAGGGCTATCTTCTGTATACCACCCCCCCCCCCCTACCTTGTCACAACACAACTGATTGGCTCAAATGCATTAAGAAGGAAAGAAATTCCACAAATTAACTTTTAAGAAGGCACACCTGTTAATTGAAATGCATTCCAGGTGACTACCTCATGAAGCTGGTTGAGAGAATGCCAAGAGTGTGCAAAGCTGTCATCAAGGCAAAGGGTGGCTATTTGAAGAATCTCAAATATAAAATATATTTTGATTTGTTTAACACTTCTTTGTTTACTACATGATTCCATATGTGTTATTTCATAGTTCTGATGTCTTCACTATTATTCTACAATGTAAAAAATAGTAAAAATAAAGAAAAACCCTTGAATGGGTAGGTGTGTCCAAACTTTTGACCGGTAGTGTATATACAGGGTCAGTTCCAGTACCATATTAACAATGTGATGGAGGTAAATTAGATATGTATAGGGGTAATGTGATTATATACAGGGTCAGTTAATTACCATATCAACAATGTGCAGGGATACTGGAGTGATAGAGGTAGATATGTATAGGGATCCAGGTAGATATGAGTGTGTAGGGCCCTGTGAGTGTGCATAGAGAAAATAAAAAATACAAGGTTAACTCAGATAGTCTATGCAGCAATTTTGTTAGCTATTCAGCAGTCTTATGGTTTGGGGATAGAAGCTGTTCAGGGGCCTGTTGGTGTCAGACTTGATGCACCGGTACCGCCTGCCGTGCGGAAGCAGAGAGAACAGTCTATGGCTTGGGTGGCTGGAGTCTAACGATTTTCCGGGCCTTAATTTCACACCTCCTGATATACAGTGGGGGAAAAAAGTATTTAGTCAGCCACCAATTGTGCAAGTTCTCCCACTTAAAAAGATGAGAGAGGCCTGTAATTTTCATCATAGGTACACGTCAACTATGACAGACAAAATGAGAAAAAAATATCCAGAAAATCACATTGTAGGATTTTTAATGAATGTATTTGCAAATTATGGTGGAAAATAAGTATTTGGTCAATAACAAACGTTTCTCAATACTTTGTTATATACCCTTTGTTGGCAATGACACAGGTCAAACGTTTTCTGTAAGTCTTCACAAGGTTTTCACACACTGTTGCTGGTATTTTGGCCCATTCCTCCATGCAGATCTCCTCTAGAGCAGTGATGTTTTGGGGCTGTCGCTGGGCAACACGGACTTTCAACTCCCTCCAAAGATTTTCTATGGGGTTGAGATCTGGAGACTGGCTAGGCCACTCCAGGACCTTGAAATGCTTCTTACGAAGCCACTCCTTCGTTGCCCGGGCGGTGTGTTTGGGATCATTGTCATGCTGAAAGACCCAGCCACGTTTCATCTTCAATGCCCTTGCTGATGGAAGGAGGTTTTCACTCAAAATCTCACGATACATGGCCCCATTCATTCTTTCCTTTACACGGATCAGTCGTCCTGGTCCCTTTGCAGAAAAACAGCCCCAAAGCATGATGTTTCCACCCCCATGCTTCACAGTAGGTATGGTGTTCTTTGGATGCAACTCAGCATTCTTTGTCCTCCAAACACGACGAGTTGAGTTTTTACCAAAAAGTTCTATTTTGGTTTCATCTGACCATATGACATTCTCCCAATCCTCTTCTGGATCATCCAAATGCAAACTTCAGACGGGCCTGGACATGTACTGGCTTAAGCAGGGGGACACGTCTGGCACTGCAGGATTTGAGTCCCTGGCAGCGTAGTGTGTTACTGATGGTAGGCTTTGTTACTTTGGTCCCAGCTCTCTGCAGGTCATTCACTAGGTCCCCCCATGTGGTTCTGGGATTTTTGCTCACCGTTCTTGTGATCATTTTGACCCCACAGGGTGAGATCTTGCGTGGAGCCCCAGATCGAGGGAGATTATCAGGGGTCTTGTATGTCTTCCATTTCCTAATAATTGCTCCCACAGTTGATTTCTTCAAACCAAGCTGCTTACCTATTGCAGATTCAGTCTTCCCAGCCTGGTGCAGGTCTACAATTTTGTTTCTGGTGTCCTTTGACAGCTCTTTGGTCTTGGCCATAGTGGAATTTGGAGTGTGACTGTTTGAGGTTGTGGACAGGTGTCTTTTATACTGATAACAAGATCAAACAGGTGCCATTAATACAGGTAACGAGTGGAGGACAGAGGAGCCTCTTAAAGAAGAAGTTACAAGTCTGTGAGAGCCAGAAATCTTGCTTGTTTGTAGGTGACCAAATACTTATTTTCCACCATAATTTGCAAATAAATTCATTAAAAATCCTACAATGTGATTCTCCTGATTTTTTTTTTCTCCATTTGTTTGTCATAGTTGACGTGTACCTATGAAGAAAATGACAGGCCTCTCTCATCTTTTTAAGTGGGAGAACTTGCACAATTGGTGGCTGACTAAATACTTTTTTTCCCCACTGTATGGGTCCTGGATGGCAGGGAGCTCGGCCCCAGTGATGTACTGGGCTGTCCACACCACCCTCTGTAGCGCCATGCGATCCAGGGCGGTGCTGTTGCCATACCAGGCGGTGATGCAGCCAGTCAAGATGCTCTCAACGGTCCAGCTGTAGAACTGTTTGAGTAGTTGAGGGCCCCATGCCAAACCTTTTCAATATTCTGAAGGGGAAGAGGCGCTGTGGCGATCGTCTTACTGACGTTGGAGGTTGTTGTTCCGGCACCACACTGCCAGGTCACTGACCTCCTCCCTGTAGGCTGTCTCGTCTGCGCTGGTGATCAGGCCTACCACCATTGTGTCGTCAGTAAACTTGATGATGGTGTTGGAGTCATGCGAGGCCACGCAGTCGTGGGTGAACAGGGAGTACAGAAGGGGACTAAGCACACACCCCTGAGGGGCCCCCCGGTGTTGAGGGTCAGCGTGGCTGAGGTGATGTTGCCTAAGCTCACCACCTGGAGTCGGCCCGTCAGGAAGCCCAGGATCCAGTTGCAGAGGGAGCTGTTCAGTCCCAGGGTCCCAAGCTTGGTGACGAGCTTGGAGGGGACGATGGTGTTGAACGCTGAGCTGTAGTCAATGAACAGCATTCTCACATAGTTATTCCTCTTATCTAGGTGGTTGAGGGCAGTGTGGAGTGCAATTGAGATTGATTCGTCTATGGATCTGTTGGGGCGGTATGCAAATTGGAGTGGGTCTAGGGTGTCTAGGATGATGGAGTTCATGTGTGCCATAACCAGCCTTTCAAAGCACTTCATGATTACAGATGTGAGTGCTACAGGGCGGTAGTCATTGTGGTATGAAGCCTTAGAGTTCATTGTAACAGGAATGATGGTAATCAATTTAAGACTGGGACAAGGAGAGGTTGAAAATGACCTTGAATCTGCCTGCCAGCTGTTCTGCACATGCTCTGAGAACGCGCCCTGGAATACCATCGGGCCCTTGGCCAAGTGTTGAGCTGATAAAGACCGTACTCACGTCGGCCTCGGAGAGCAAAAATCACCCAATCTTCTGGCCCTCACACCCAGCACGATGTTGTTCTTGTCCAAGTGTGCATAATATGCATTGAGTTCCTCTGGTAGAGAGGCATCGTTGGGCAGATCACGGCTGGGTCTTCCTCTGTAATCCGTAATGTGGGAGTCTGTGTAATACTGTCTGGTAGAGAGGCATCGTTGGGCAGATCACGGCCGGGTCTTCCTCTGTAATCCGTAATGTGGGAGTCTGTGTAATACTGTCTGGTAGAGAGGCATCGTTGGGCAGATCACGGCTGGGTCTTCCTCTGTAATCCGTAATGTGGGAGTCTGTGTAATACTGTCTGGTAGAGAGGCGTCGTTGGGCAGATCACGGCCGGGTCTTCCTCTGTAATCCGTAATGTGGGAGTCTGTGTAATACTGTCTGGTAGAGAGGCGTCGTTGGGCAGATCACGGCCAGGTCTTCCTCTGTAATCCGTAATGTGGGAGTCTGTGTAATACTGTCTGGTAGAGAGGCATCGTTGGGCAGATCACGGCCGGGTCTTCCTCTGTAATCCGTAATGTGGGAGTCTGTGTAATACTGTCTGGTAGAGAGGCATCGTTGGGCAGATCACGGCCGGGTCTTCCTCTGTAATCCGTAATGTGGGAGTCTGTGTAATACTGTCTGGTAGAGAGGCGTCGTTGGGCAGATCACGGCCGGGTCTTCCTCTGTAATCCGTAATGTGGGAGTCTGTGTAATACTGTCTGGTAGAGAGGCGTCGTTGGGCAGATCACGGCCAGGTCTTCCTCTGTAATCCGTAATGTGGGAGTCTGTGTAATACTGTCTGGTAGAGTGGCATCGTTGGGCAGATCACGGCCGGGTCTTCCTCTGTAATCCGTAATGTGGGAGTCTGTGTAATACTGTCTGGTAGAGAGGCGTCGTTGGGCAGATCACGGCCGGGTCTTCCTCTGTAATCCGTAATGTGGGAGTCTGTGTAATACTGTCTGGTAGAGAGGCGTCGTTGGGCAGATCACGGCCAGGTCTTCCTCTGTAATCCGTAATGTGGGAGTCTGTGTAATACTGTCTGGTAGAGAGGCATCCTTGGTGCAGATCATGGCCGGGTCTTCCTCTGTAATCCGTAATGTGGGAGTCTGTGTAATACTGTCTGGTAGAGAGGCATCGTTGGGCAGATCACGGCCGGGTCTTCCTCTGTAATCCGTAATGTGGGAGTCTGTGTAATACTGTCTGGTAGAGAGGCGTCGTTGGGCAGATCACGGCCGGGTCTTCCTCTGTAATCCGTAATGTGGGAGTCTGTGTAATACTGTCTGGTAGAGAGGCGTCGTTGGGCAGATCACGGCCAGGTCTTCCTCTGTAATCCGTAATGTGGGAGTCTGTGTAATACTGTCTGGTAGAGAGGCGTCGTTGGGCAGATCACGGCTGGGTCTTCCTCTGTAATCTGTAATGGACTATAGCCCCTGCCACAGGTGGCGGGCATCGGAGCCTGTGTAATATGGTTCCACCTTGTTCCTATATTGCCCTTTTGCTCGTTTGATGACTCTGCGGAGGTCGTAGGGGGACTTCCTGTACGTGTTCCTGTCCTCAGCCGTAGCGTAGCGGGACTTCCTGTACGTGTTCCTGTCCTCAGCCGTAGCCTCCGGGTTGTCTGTGATAGCCCTGTGTGTGGAAGCCCTGTCCTTTTAGATTAGTCAGTGTTAATCCAGGGCTTTTGATTGGGGAAGCAGTGAACCTTCAACTGTGGTGACAACGTCGCCCGATGCATTTCCTAACGAAGCCGGTGACGGAGGTGGTTAGCTCGTCGACGTTATCGGTGGAGTCTCGAAACATATCCCAGTCAGCTCTAGCAAAGCAGCCCCATGGATGCACGTTTTCCTGCTTCTTTATAGCCTCGTAACAGCTCATTAAGCACCATCTTGTTATTTTTATTGTCCTGAGGTGGAATGTCTACAACAGTCACGATAACAGCTGTAAACTCCCTCAGGAGGTGGAAGGGTCGGCATCTGACCATCAGTTATTCCGAGACGGGTGAACAATGGGTTGATACTCCCACTGCACTCGACTCAGCAACCAGTTGTTGTTGATGATGATGATGAAGAGGCTAACCACTGCACTCGACTCAGCAACACAGATTTTATTGGGCCCTACATGCAATGTGAAATACTCACTAGTAAGAGAGGATGCTATTGGCTGCTGACTCACCTGGCTGAGGTTGAGGGGATGTGATTGGCTGGGGACTAGCCTATGGCGGTTGCTGCCGTCTCCAGAGCTACAGGGATGTCGATTGGCCAGCTTGGGCTTGATGTAGGAACTCTGGTGTTGCACTGGAAACCAATCAGAAAGAAGGAGGGTCAGTAACTGAAAGGTCGCTAGTTCGAAACCCTGAGCCGACATGGTGAAAATCAGTCGATGTGCCCTTGAGCAAGGCACTTAACCATAATTGCTCCATGATTGCCGTTGATAATGGCTGACCCTGGCTGTGACCCCACTCTCCGAGGGGAGTTGGTATATGCAAATAACCCATTTCCAATTCACACATGAGTATAATACACACTGGTACAAATAATAATAATAATCAAATTATCACACTCAAACTGGTTTAAAAACGTTTTTTCTGTATTTGTGTGTGTGTGTGTGTGTTTGTGTGTGTGTGTATTAGACGTGTGTGCGTGAGCCCTGTCACCTGTCTCAGTTGGTTGGGTCTTTACAGACGGTGCGACCACGGCCAGGGACTTGCCTCTAGACGTCCCTCCCACAGGGAGGTGTGTGCGGGGGAGGGGGAGGGGGGTGAGGGGGCTGGCCGTAGAGGAGTCCGAGTCGTGAACCGTCACACAGCTGATCACGTTAGTCCTCTGAGCCGGACCACAGCTGGTTCACAAACACACACACACACACACACACACATTAGACATACAGTAGATACTAACAAGAAAGACATACAGATGGTAGATGTATTGGTGGTGGATAGGATCATCAATTCCTCGTCCATTCATATCAACAGTGTCTAATGGGTTTCATACGTTCAGCTTTAAATACGTCAACAAAAATGTGGTTTTCTGATATTTCTTATATCTCTCAGATATAGGACAGACACTTCAGAACTAAACTATCTGTTTATCCATGTATGAAGCTGTTATTTTTAGTCCTGTGTAGCTCAGTTGGTAGAGAATGGTGTTTGCAACGCCAGGGTTGTGGGTTCGATTCCCACGGGGGGCCAGTATGAAAATGTATTCACTAACTGTAAGTCGCTCTGGATAAGAGCGTCTGCTAAATGACTAAAATGTAAAAATGTAAAATGTTATTCAATGCATTTCTATGGGCTAATAGCAGTAAGGCCAAATTCAATGTTTCATAAAACATTTTTTTTTTTTTTATATATACCTTAAGAGGTCCTAAAACTCCAAATCAAATCGCTAAATTATCCTTGGTATCTTCAACCATCTTCAACTCTAGAGGGTTAAAAGCCCTTTACATTTGTGGATGACCTACGCTCCTCACAGACTAAAAGGGTTGAAGTCAAGTAACGGTCAAGATGTTGCATATCAACAGATTAGTTAGTTGATAGTTTGAGCATCTACAGATCATTTATTAGGAACTATCCACATAAAGCGGGGCCAAACTGTTACAGTTGTTTGTGATTGGACGGGGCACCTGGAGGGGAGGAACTTCCCCTCATCCTCATCGTCTGAGTCGCTATGGATGGTGATGACGCTGACCGCCGGGCTGGGCGTGTCCGAGATGATGATTGGCTGAGAGAGAGACGCCGCCGCGGTGCAGATGGGCGGAGTCAGCACGGCGTTGGTGAGCAGGGATGCACCAGACACACCCCTGGACAAACACACACACACGCGCAAAGAAAACAAACTTAGTTACACACCTTTACTATTCCTGATTTCCATGCAGAGCAAGGTCGAAAACATTTTTGTGGAGCCCCTGAAAACCTAACTTTTCCAGCTGTTATTCGTTATTAGATGTTACTAGTTGATGGGCCTAACCAGCTACCACACTGAACAAAAATATAAACGCAACATGTAAGGTGTGGGTCCCATGTTTCATGAGCTGAAATAAAACATCCCAGAAATGTTCAATACTCACAAAAAGCTTATTTCTCTCGAATGTTGAGCACACATTTTTTTTTACATCCCTGTTAGTGAGCTTGTGCCGGGGACAATAAAAGGCCACTTTAAAATGTGCAGTTTTGTCACACAATGCCACAGATGCAATTGGCATGCTGACTGCAGGAATGTCCACCAGAGTTGTTGCCAGAGAAAGTAATGTTCATTTCTCTAACATAAGCTGCCTCCCAACATCGTTTTAAGCAGTACGTCCAACCGGCCTCACAACCGCAGGCCACGTGTAACCACGCCAGCCCAGGACCTCCCCAGACCACGTGTAACCACGCCAGCCCAGGACCTCCACATCTGGCATCTTCAACTGCGGGATCGTCTGAGACCAGCCACACGGACAGCTGATGAAACTAGTATTTCTGTCTGAAATAAAGCCCTTTTTGTGGGAAAAAAAAAACTGATTCTGATTGGCTGGGCCTGGCTCCCCAGTGGGTGCACCTGGCTCCCAAGTGGGTGGGCCGATGCCCACTCATGGCTGCGCCCCTGCCCAGTCATGTGAAATCTATAGATTAGGGCCTAATTTATTTATTTAAATTGACTGATTTCCTCATATGAACTGTAACTCAGTAAAATTGTTGAAATTGTTGCATGTTGCGTTTATATTTTTGTTCAGTTGATACCTGTAACTAGTTGTTGTGCCACCGTCCGTCCAATTTGTCCTGTTTCAGTCATACCTGGTGGTTCTGCTGTTGCCACGGCCACCCTTAGTCCTCTTCCCCGCTCCGCTCCTCGAATTAACCCCCAGGTTCTGCTGCAGCACTCCGCTGTACTGAGATCCCCTACACACACACACACACACACACACACACACACACACACACACACACACACACACACACACACACACACACACACACACACACACACACACACACACACACACACACACACCAGAGTACACCTGATTTTCTTCAGACCTTCAAATACTTGAACATTTTATTAAAATACTTTGAGTTTGCTTGAGTCTGCCTGGAGTGCCACATGGGCGGGATTTGCAGTTTGGGGACATTTCTATTTGTTTATTAAGCCAGGCAAGCTCAAACAGGCACAGATAAAGTATTTGAATCCATTTTTCAGAAACCCAGGTCTGCTTCTCTTTTTCTGGGATAGTTATCCTGTGAAGTTATCTGGGGGTAAGAATAGTTTTCTGATGGGACTCTTGACTTCTGTTATTTTATATAAAGAGATCTATGCTAACAGACCAGACAGCCATGTAACCATGGTGATAACCCTACCTCCAGCTGTGTGTCTGCTGGGCTGTGTCCGGAAGGAGTGTCTCCAAGGGAGACTCCGTGACAACCGACTGGTGGGCGGAGCCGTGGATGGCCACACCCGGAACCTGCTGCCATGACGACGGGATCAGGATCTGCTGGGTGCCGGCTGGCCAGGCCTGCTACAGAGAACACACACCAGTTAGCAATTAATCCATGATGAGAGCAGCTGGTTGGTAGAACGACATTATCCAGAGGAGCCAATGGGTGAAGCTGGAGCTGGTGATGTCATACAGGAACAGGTCAGGAGGTCATCCAGGCTTCAAGTGCTGAGCCATGCTTAGAAACTCTGCTTGGACAGACAGACGGGCCTACTCCTCCCTAGACAAGGTCAACTAAAGCACAGAAAAACAAACCCCAAAAAGAGGTGCATTAAAAGTCTCATCTGAAGCCACTCCCTGACCTACATGTCATGCATAGTGTTCAGTAATGCACAGGAAGAAAAAAAAAGGCAAACCAGATCAAGACAGTGGGAAGCATTTTCTCCTTCTAATCACACCCTCGCAGTGCTTAATGAAGACACTTATATTATCCACAAAACCTTGAGCAGGACTGACCATTTACACTGCTCAGATGAGGTTAGGATGAGGTTAGCAAGGGAATATGTAGCGTAAAACCATGTGTGTGTAAAACCATGGTACCTGACTAGGTGAAAAATCTGTCGATGTGCCCTTGAGCAAGGCACTTAACCCTAATTGCTCCTGTAAGTCGCTCTGGATAAGAGCGTCTGCTAAATGACCAAAAACAAAAAACAAACAAAAAAACCTGTTAAGGAAAACAACCAGCTATCATAGCTAAAGAGAGAGAAGAGTTAGTCGCTGATGGGGCACAGACAGACAGAGACAGACAGGCAGAGACAGACAGACAGACAGACAGACAGACAGACAGACAGAGACAGGCAGACAGACAGACAGACAGACAGACAGACAGACAGGCAGAGACAGACAGACAGGCAGAGACAAACAGACAGACAGACAAAGACAGACAGACAGGGAGACAGACAGACAGACAGACAGGAGACAGACAGACAGACAGACAGACAGACAGAGACAGACAGACAGACAGAGACAGACAGACAGACAGACAGACAGACAGACAGACAGAGACAGACAGAGACAGACAGACAGAGAGATGGCTGCAGTGCAGACTAGCTCTCCAACAAAAACAGTCATGCCATTATTGCCATTATTGCCTTTATCGTGTAGTGGTTTGCAAGGAGAACGATTTCCCTAATAATCTTATTTAGGCTACACATCAGAAATCAGGCTACCTGATGGGATTTTGATAAATGCACAAAATCGCCAATCAAAATAAACAAACATTCTCCCACAGCGACCATGTTATTTTGGGGAAGCCTATTTGATTCTGAGTTCAGACACAAAGTTTGTATGCGAAAGCTATTTCTAAGATGCATACTTTCAGTTTTTCCCGAACTCACTTCACTCGCGCATAAGAGGGAGGCTTGCGCTGCTGGTGCTGCCGCATGTGCAGATCAAATACACAGCTGGAACACCGATTAAGCCGTTTACAGGTCCTAATCACACCGCTGGAACGCCGATTAAGCCGTTTACAGGTCCTAATCACAGCTGGAACAACGATTAAGCCGTTTACAGGTCCTAATCACACCGCTGGAACACCGATTAAGCCGTTTACAGGTCCTAATCACACGACTGGAACACCGATTAAGCCGTTTACAGGTCCTAATCACACAGCTGGAACACCGATTAAGCCGTTTACAGGTCCTAATCACACTGCTGGAACACCGATTAAGCCGTTTACAGGTCCTAATCACACTGCTGGAACACCGATTAAGCCGTTTACAGGTCCTAATCACACTGCTGGAACACCGATTAAGCCGTTTACAGGTCCTAATCACAGCTGGAACACCGATTAAGCCGTTTACAGGTCCTAATCACAGCTGGAACACCGATTAAGCCGTTTACAGGTCCTAATCACAGCTGGAACGCCGATTAAGCCGTTTACAGGTCCTAATCACACCGCTGGAACGCCGATTAAGCCGTTTACAGGTCCTAATCACACCGCTGGAACGCCGATTAAGCCGTTTACAGGTCCTAATCACAGCTGGAACACCGATTAAGCCGTTTACAGGTCCTAATCACACAGCTGGAACACCGATTAAGCCGTTTACAGGTCCTAATCACACCGCTGGAACGCCGATTAAGCTGTTTACAGGTCCTAATCACACTCCTGGAACGCCGATTAAGCCGTTTACAGGTCCTAATCACACCGCTGGAACGCCGATTAAGCCGTTTACAGGTCCTAATCACACTGCTGGAACGCCGATTAAGCCGTTTACAGGTCCTAATCACAGCTGGAACACCGATTAAGCCGTTTACAGGTCCTAATCACAGCTGGAACACCGATTAAGCCGTTTACAGGTCCTAATCACACCGCTGGAACGCCGATTAAGCCGTTTACAGGTCCTAATCACACAGCTGGAACACCGATTAAGCCGTTTACAGGTCCTAATCACACAGCTGGAAGGCCGATTAAGCCGTTTACAGGTCCTAATCACACTCCTGGAAGGCCGATTAAGCCGTTTACAGGTCCTAATCACACTCCTGGAACGCCGATTAAGCCGTTTACAGGTCCTAATCACACTCCTGGAACACCGATTAAGCCGTTTACAGGTCCTAATCACACTCCTGGAACACCGATTAAGCCGTTTACAGGTCCTAATCACAGCTGGAACACCGATTAAGCCGTTTACAGGTCCTAATCACACTCCTGGAACACCGATTAAGCCGTTTACAGGTCCTAATCACACCGCTGGAACGCCGATTAAGCCGTTTACAGGTCCTAATCACACCGCTGGAACGCCGATTAAGCCGTTTACAGGTCCTAATCACACCGCTGGAACTGAAGTAGCCTCTCAAGCCAATCGTAGGATGTGACGACAGAACTGAAGCATATCGTACAATCTGGCATCAAGATTTTAACCCCCTAAGGTAGATGACCTCACCCCCCAGCGGAAATCTAATTAGCATAATAAATAATCCCCATAAAGTTTAAGATAGAGAAATCAGAAATGCATTGGATGCGTCTCAATCCACTGCATCCGCCGATGTCGAACTTCCGCATCTGCGGTGAAAGGTGACAGAGCTAGGGAGGTGTTTGTCAGACCATGAGACATCCCCAAAATCGGTCTTCTCACAAAATGGTCTGTAGCGTCTGAACGTTTTGCCGTTTGTATGGGCTAATAGGGGTCTTAAAATTAAAATTAAATAGCAAAATGATCCTTGGAATGACCTTCTTAAAACAATTCCATATAGCTTAGTAGAACCCCCCCACCCCGGTTTAGTCAGGGCTTAGACTGTTTAGTGCCAAAAATAAGGGGTTAAATACATGTTAATATATATATATATACACACAATCCTGATCTTTCTTATATCTCAGATACAGGACAAAAACTTCAGAACAAAAGTACTTTGTCATTTTGGGGGGGACTATCGGTTAATGTTCATCAAATAATGTATTTATTTTTTATACTTGAAGGGGTCTTTAAATTCAAAACCAAATAGCAAAATGATCCTTGGTATGACCTTATTAAAACAATTCCATATAGCTTAGTAGAACCCCCCCCTCCCCGTCTTAGACTATTATGTATTAATCTGGTAAAATCGTACAGTGTGACGTGTGATAACCGTAAAAGACTGAATCCGCCGTACAGAGGGAGGGAAGGTAGGAGATGGGAAAGGAGGTAGGTAGGGAAGAAGGAAGCTAGGGAAGAAGGAGGGTAGGAGATGGGAAAGGAGGTAGGTAGGGAAGAAGGAGGGTAGGAGATGGGAAAGGAGGTAGCTAGGGAAGAAGGAGGGTAGGAGATGGGAAAGGAGGTAGCTAGGGAAGAAGGAGGGTAGGAGATGGGAAAGGAGGTAGCTAGGGAAGAAGGTAGCTAGGGAAGAAGGAGGGTGGGAGATGGGAAAGGAGGTAGCTAGGGAAGAAGGAGGGTAGGAGATGGGAAAGGAGGTAGCTAGGGAAGAAGGTAGCTAGGGAAGAAGGAGGGTAGGAGATGGGAAAGGAGGTAGCTAGGGAAGAAGGAGGGTAGGAGATGGGAAAGGAGGTAGGTAGGGAAGAAGGAAGCTAGGGAAGAAGGAGGGTAGGAGATGGGAAAGGAGGTAGGTAGGGAAGAAGGAGGGTAGGAGATGGGAAAGGAGGTAGCTAGGGAAGAAGGAGGGTAGGAGATGGGAAAGGAGGTAGCTAGGGAAGAAGGAGGGTAGGAGATGGGAAAGGAGGTAGCTAGGGAAGAAGGTAGCTAGGGAAGAAGGAGGGTAGGAGATGGGAAAGGAGGTAGCTAGGGAAGAAGGAGGGTAGGAGATGGGAAAGGAGGTAGCTAGGGAAGAAGGTAGCTAGGGAAGAAGGAGGGTAGGAGATGGGAAAGGAGGTAGCTAGGGAAGAAGGAGGGTAGGAGATGGGAAAGGAGGTAGCTAGGGAAGAAGGAGGGTAGGAGATGGGAAAGGAGGTAGCTAGGGAAGAAGGAGGGTAGGAGATGGGAAAGGAGGTAGCTAGGGAAGAAGGAGGGTAGGAGATGGGAAAGGAGGTAGCTAGGGAAGAAGGAGGGTAGGAGATGGGAAAGGAGGTAGGTAGGGAAGAAGGAGGGTAGGAGATGGGAAAGGAGGTAGCTAGGGAAGAAGGAGGGTAGGAGATGGGAAAGGAGGTAGCTAGGGAAGAAGGAGGGTAGGAGATGGGAAAGGAGGTAGCTAGGGAAGAAGGAGGGTAGGAGATGGGAAAGGAGGTAGCTAGGGAAGAAGGAGGGTAGGAGATGGGAAAGGAGGTAGGTAGGGAAGAAGGAGGGTAGGAGATGGGAAAGGAGGTAGCTAGGGAAGAAGGAGGGTAGGAGATGGGAAAGGAGGTAGCTAGGGAAGAAGGAGGGTAGGAGATGGGAAAGGAGGTAGCTAGGGAAGAAGGAGGGTAGGAGATGGGAAAGGAGGTAGCTAGGGAAGAAGGAGGGTAGGAGATGGGAAAGGAGGTAGCTAGGGAAGAAGGAGGGTAGGAGATGGGAAAGGAGGTAGCTAGGGAAGAAGGAGGGTAGGAGATGGGAAAGGAGGTAGCTAGGGAAGAAGGAGGGTAGGAGATGGGAAAGGAGGTAGCTAGGGAAGAAGGAAGCTAGGGAAGAAGGAGGGTAGGAGATGGGAAAGGAGGTAGCTAGGGAAGAAGGAGGGTAGGAGATGGGAAAGGAGGTAGCTAGGGAAGAAGGAGGGTAGGAGATGGGAAAGGAGGTAGGTAGGGAAGAAGGAGGGTAGGAGATGGGAAAGGAGGTAGCTAGGGAAGAAGGAGGGTAGGAGATGGGAAAGGAGGTAGCTAGGGAAGAAGGAGGGTAGGAGATGGGAAAGGAGGTAGCTAGGGAAGAAGGAGGGTAGGAGATGGGAAAGGAGGTAGCTAGGAAAGAAGGAGGGTAGGAGATGGGAAAGGAGGTAGCTAGGGGAAGAAGGAGGGTAGGAGATGGGAAAGGAGGTAGCTAGGGAAGAAGGAGGGTAGGAGATGGGAAAGGAGGTAGCTAGGGAAGAAGGAGGGTAGGAGATGGGAAAGGAGGTAGCTAGGGAAGAAGGAAGCTAGGGAAGAAGGAGGGTAGGAGATGGGAAAGGAGGTAGCTAGGGAAGAAGGAGGGTAGGAGATGGGAAAGGAGGTAGCTAGGGGAAGAAGGAGGGTAGGAGATGGGAAAGGAGGTAGCTAGGGAAGAAGGAGGGTAGGAGATGGGAAAGGAGGTAGCTAGGGAAGAAGGAGGGTAGGAGATGGGAAAGGAGGTAGCTAGGGAAGAAGGAGGGTAGGAGATGGGAAAGGAGGTAGCTAGGGAAGAAGGAGGGTAGGAGATGGGAAAGGAGGTAGGTAGGGAAGAAGGATGGTAGGAGATGGGAAAGGAGGTAGCTAGGGAAGAAGGAGGGTAGGAGATGGGAAAGGAGGTAGCTAGGGAAGAAGGAGGGTAGGAGATGGGAAAGGAGGTAGCTAGGGAAGAAGGAGGGTAGGAGATGGGAAAGGAGGTAGCTAGGGAAGAAGGAGGGTAGGAGATGGGAAAGGAGGTAGCTAGGGAAGAAGGAGGGTAGGAGATGGGAAAGGAGGTAGTGGAACTGAGTACTGGGGGGCTACGCCTGTTACCGTGGGGGGGTGGAGGGTGGCCACCATCAGGGGTGTGCAGGAGCCCTGGGGGAGGGAGGTGGAGGGTGTAGGGAGGAGGGTGTAGGGAGGAGGGGATGGGGCAGCAAAGGGTGGAGGAGGAGGACGGTTAACTCAGAAGGTCCAGACTCACTTCATGGCTGAATACCTTCTCTCAGTGGCAAATACTAATTCCTTTAGAGAAGTGGACTGTGTGTGGACTGATTGAGGACACCAAGGTTAGTTTATAGATCGATCAGGGTTGTGGGTTGACTGTGGACTGATTGAGGTTAGATTGATAGATCTGGGTTGTCAAGGTGAAGATGATAAGCCACTGGCTGATCCATGGCCGAGAGGTCTGACAGAGGTCTGGGAGTGGAGAAACTGGCTGATCCATGGCCGAGAGGTCTGACAGAGGTCTGGGAGTGGAGAAACTGGCTGATCCATGGCTGAGAGGTCTGACAGAGGTCTGGGAGTGGGGAAACTGGCTGATCCATGGCTGAGAGGTCTGACAGAGGTCTGGGAGTGGAGAAACTGGCTGATCCATGGCTGAGAGGTCTGACAGAGGTCTGGGAGTGGAGAAACTGGCTGATCCATGGCTGAGAGGTCTGACAGAGGTCTGGGAGTGGAGAAACTGGCTGATCCATGGCTGAGAGGTCTGACAGAGGTCTGGGAGTGGAGAAACTGGCTGATCCATGGCTGAGAGGTCTGACAGAGGTCTGGGAGTGGGGAAACTGGCTGATCCATGGCTGAGAGGTCTGACAGAGGTCTGGGAGTGGGGAAACTGGCTGATCCATGGCTGAGAGGTCTGACAGAGGTCTGGGAGTGGAGAAACTGGCTGATCCATGGCTGAGAGGTCTGACAGAGGTCTGGGAGTGGAGAAACTGGCTGATCCATGGCTGAGAGGTCTGGGAGTGGAGAAACTGGCTGATCCATGGCTGAGAGGTCTGACAGAGGTCTGGGAGTGGAGAAACTGGCTGATCCATGGCTGAGAGGTCTGACAGAGGTCTGGGAGTGGAGAAACTGGCTGATCCATGACTGAGAGGTCTGACAGAGGTCTGGGAGTGGAGAAACTGGCTGATCCATGGCTGAGAGGTCTGAGAGAGGTCTGGGAGTGGAGAAATTGGCTGATCCATGGCTGAGAGGAGAAACTGAATTCTATCCAAGCGGAACGATCGGACAAAATAGGAATCTGCTCTATTTCGGCTAGCTCCGCCCCCTTGCTTCCTGTCTGGAAAGCCCTCCACTCTCAAAAGGTATTCTGTTCTGAGCCACTGGGGCTCGAGTTTGAGACCCAGCCGGAAGCCAGACCGGGCAGGAATGAGAACACATTCACTTACACACAAAGACGATAAAGCCAACCTACAACACAGAAATGTTCATTTTGTTACGCACACACACACACACACACACACACACACACACACACACACACACACACACACACACACACACACACACACACTCGTACCTGCGTAAGCATGGCAGGCTGCAGCTGCAGTGGCTGTGTTGATTGGTTCTGGGTCACTATGGGGACTGAACTGTCCATCCTCCCTGGGAATCCAGAGCTCTTATTGGAGGATTGGAGCCCTGCAGACAGAGGAACAGCCAATCAGTAACCACCAACACAATAGAGGTTGCCACAGCAACAGGACTCCCGCGGGTCTTGCGGGATTCTGGCAGGAATGGGAGTGACATTCTAGAATCCAGCCTGGGACAGGACCAGATGGGATTGGCAGTCCACAGGAACGAGCAGTACAGGAATAGTTATAAACTATTCCTGTTATAAACTACAGTGAGGGAAAAAAGTATTTGATCCCCTGCTGTTTTTGTACGTTTGCCCACTGACAAAGAAATGATCAGTCTATAATTTTAATGGTAGGTTTATTTGAACAGTGAGAGACAGAATAACAACAAAAAATCCAGAAAAACGCATGTCAAAAATGTTATAAATTGATTTGCATTTTAAAGAGGGAAATAAGTATTTGACCCCTCTGCAAAACATTACTTAGTACTTGGTGGCAAAACCCTTGTTGGCAATCACAGAGGTCAGACGTTTCTTGTAGTTGGCCACCAGGTTTGCAAACATCTCAGGAGGGATTTTGTCCCACTCCTCTTTGCAGATCTTCTCCAAGTCATTAAGGTTTCGAGGCTGACGTTTGGCAACTCGAACCTTCAGCTCCCTCCACAGATTTTCTATGGGATTAAGGTCTGGAGACTGGCTAGGCCACTCCAGGACCTTAATGTGCCTCTTCTTGAGCCACTCCTTTGTTGCCTTGGCCGTGTGTTTTGGGTCATTGTCATCCTGGAATACCCATCCACGACCCATTTTCAATGCCCTGGCTGAGGGAAGGAGGTTCTCACCCAAGATTTGACGGTACATGGCCCCGTCCATCGTCCCTTTGATGCGGTGAAGTTGTCCTGTCCCCTTAGCAGAAAAACACCCCCAAAGCATAATGTTTCCACCTCCATGTTTGACAGTGGGGATGGTGTTCTTGGGGTCATAGGCAGCATTCCTCCTCCTCCAAACACGGCGAGTTGAGTTGATGCCAAAGAGCTCCATTTTGGTCTCATCTGACCACAACACTTTCACCCAGTTTTCCTCTGAATCATTCAGATGTTCATTGGCAAACTTCAGACGGGCCTGTATATGTGCTTTCTTGAGCAGGGGGACCTTGCGGCGCTGCAGGATTTCAGTCCTTCACGGCGTAGTGTGTTACCAATTGTTTTCTTGGTGACTATGGTCCCAGCTGCCTTGAGCTCATTGACAACATCCTCCCGCGTAGTTCTGGGCTGATTCCTCACCGTTCTCTTGATCATTGCAACTCCACAAGGTGAGATCTTGCATGGAGCCCCAGGCCGAGGGAGATTGACAGGTCTTTTGTGTTTCTTCCATTTGCGAATAATCGCACCAACTGTTGTCACCTTCTCACCAAGCTGCTTGGCGATGGTCTTGTAGCCCATTCCAGCCTTGTGTAGGTCTACAATCTTGTCCCTGACATCCTTGGAGAGCTCTTTGGTCTTGGTCATGGTGGAGAGTTTGGAATCTGATTGATTGATTGCTTCTGTGGACAGGTGTCTTTTATACAGGTAACAAGCTGAGATTAGGAGCACTCCCTTTAAGAGTGTGCTCCTAATCTCAGCTCGTTACCTGTATAAAAGACACCTGGGAGCCAGAAATCTTTCTGACTGAGAGGGGGTCAAATACTCATTAAAATGCAAATTAATTTATAACATTTTTGACATGCGTTTTTCTGGATTTTTTTGTTGTTATTCTGTCTCTCACTGTTCAAATGAACCTACCATTAAAATTATAGACTGATCATTTCTTTGTCAGTGGGCAAACGTACAAAATCATCAGGGGATCAAATACTTTTTTCCCCTCACTGTATACTATATATACAAAGGTATGTGGACACCCCTTCAAATGAGTGGATTCGGCTATTACAGCCACACCCGTTGCTGACAGGTGTATAAAATCGAGCACACAGCCATGCAATCTCCATAGACAAACATTGACAGTAGAATGGCCTTACTGAAGAGCTCAGTGACTTTCAACGTGCCACCGTCATAGGGATGCCACCTTTCCAACAAGTCAGTTCGTTAAATTTCTGCCCTGCTAGAGCTGCCCCGGTCAACTGTAAGTGCTGTTATTGTGAAGAAGAAACGTCTAGGAGCAACAACGGCTCAGCCGCAAAGTGGTAGGCCACGCAAGCTCACAGAACGGAACCGCCGAGTGCTGAAGCGCGTAGCACGTAAATATTGTCTGTCCTCGGTTGCAACACTCACTACCAAGTTCCAAACTGCCTCTGGAAGCAACGTCAGCACAATAACTGTTAGTCGGGAGCTTCATGAAATGGGTTTGGAAGAACTTGACTGGCCTGCACAGAGCCCTGACCTCAACCCCATTGAACACCTTTGGGATGAATTGGAACTGACTGTTAAAAGTAAAGGTGAAGACCAAGAAGGCAAAATCACTTTCCTTAAATGGATCCATAAAGGAAAGAAAATGGCTATTAATGTGTACGCTCCGAATTTCTATGATCATACTTTTTTTAAATTCTCTGAACAGCATATTGTTAGAATTAACTGAATTCCATCTGGTTATTGGGACAGACATGAATGTCATTCTGGACATGCAGGACAAATCTAACAAGACCAACTAAAATCTACAGGCAACCAAGGCTCTCCATCATATACTCTCTGATTACAACCTCATTGATGCCTGGCGGGCAAAAGCAAAAGATTACACTTTCTACACAAACAGGCACAAAACACTATTATCTACTCCTCTATTTTATTTAATCAAGAAAATATAAATTCGACATATGAGTCTATCTGATCATCATACTTTATAAACTGCCAGATACCAATTTCAGAATATCCTAAAAGAGCCACGTGCTTTAACGTTTCCTTACTGCAAAATATTTTGAAACTGAATTGATTTAATTCATAATGATTTTTTTTTCAATTAAGTTGACGATCCTTGGATTTTATGGGACGCCATTAAAGGTTTTATAATAGCATTTGAATAAATCACAATTAAAAGAACACATCAGAACTGGAAAAGTTGTTAACGACATTAACAACTGGTTTGGACGGTATTCCTCCTGAGGTCTATTTAACATTTTGGAACCAATTAAGTCCACTGTTAGTTGAAATGATGAACACAGCCGTTCACAAAGATTCATTTGGAAGGGATGTAAACTCATTCCGCTTTTATAAAAAGGTAAGGACGCCACCATCTCTCCATCTTCGATAAACAAACTATTTTCTAAAATTCTTACTTATCCAAATTGGTACATCCAGACCAAAGTTAGTTAAAAATACCCGATAATGACAAAGTTAAAACATGTTTTTGGACATTTTTGCAAATGTATTGAAAATGAAATACAGAAATCTCCTTTACATAAGTATTCACGCCCCTTTGCTATGACACTCCAAATTGAGCTCAGGTGCATCCAATTTCCTTTGATCATCCTTGAGATGAGTCCACCTGTGGTAAATGAAATCGTTTGGACATGATTTAGAAGGAAACACACCTGTCTATATAAGGTCCCACAGTTGACAGTGCATGTCAGAACAGAAACTATACCATGAAGTGTAAGGAACTGTCCGTAGTTCTCCCAGACAGAATTGTGATGAGGCATGTATCTGGGGAAGGGTATAAAATAACTTCTAGAGTTGAACGTTTCCAAGAGCACAGTGGTCTCCATCGTTGGGAAATGGAAGAAATATGTAACTACCCAGACTCTGCCTAGAGCTGACCGTCCGACCAAACTGAGCAACCGGCAAGAAGGACCTTGGTCAGGGAGGTGACCAAGAACCCAATGACCACTCTGACAGAACTACAGAGTTCCTTGGCTGAGATGGGAGAACCTGCCAGAAGGACAACCGTCTCTACAGCACTTCACCAATCTGGGCTTTATGGGAGTGGCCAGGCGGAAGTCACTCCTGAGAAAAAGGCACGGCAGCACGCCTGGAGTTGGCAAAAAGGCATGTGAAAGACATACGGCAAAAGACTGGTCTGATGAGATAAAAATGTAACTCTTTGGCCTGAATGCAAAGCGCTATGTCTGGAGAAAACCAGGCACAGCTCATCACCCGTCTAACACCATCCCTACCGTGAAGCATGGTGGTGGCAGCATCATGCTATGGGGATGCTTTTCAGCGGTAGGGACTGGGAGACTGGTAAGGATAGAGGGAACAATGAATGGAGCCAAATACAGGCAAATCCTTGATGAGAACCTGCTTCAGAGTGCAAATGACATTAGACTGGGGTGAAGATTTAAGTTCCAACAGGACAATGACCTCAAGCATACAGCCAAAGCAACGCTGGAATGGCTTCAGAACAAGGATGTGAAAGTCCTTGAGTGGCCCAGCCAAAGCTTGAGAAAATCTGCAAGGAAGTATGGGAGAAAATCCCCAAATCCAGATGTGCAAAGCTGATACAGACATACCCAAGACGACTCAAAGCTTGAATCACTCAGGGGTGTGATTTGCAAAATTTTCTAAAAACAGGTTTTCACTTTGTCATTATGGGGCATTGTGTGTAGATGGGTCAGAAAAAAATATATATTTAATCCATTTGGAATTCAGGCTTAACACAAAATGTGGAATAAGTCAAGGGGAATGAATCCTTTCTGAAGGCGCCGTATGTCCTTTTTGAAGACTAGTCTGTTAAAAAGAACCTATCACAGAAAGAAAATGAGGAACTAATACAAAGTTGGTCACACCAAATTAATATCCCCCTCCCCATTCCGTCGGCTCACCCTCGCGCCTCGCTCCAGTTGTAGCCAGTCACTACTTTACCTTAGATATCAACGTACAGTACCAGTCAAACGTTTGGACACACCTACTCATTCCAGGGTTTTTCTTTATGTTTTACTATTTTCTACATTGTAGAATAATAGTGAAGACATGAAAACTATGAAATAACACATGTGGAATCATGTAGTAACCAAAAAAGTGTTAAACAAATCTAAATATATTTTATATTTGAGATTCTTCAAATAGCCACCCTTGATGAGAGCTTTTGCCTGGAGGTGTGTTGGGTCATTGTCCTGTTGAAAAACAAATGATAGTCCCACTAAGCCCAAACCAGATGGGATGACGTATCTCTGCAGAATGCTGTGGTAGCCATGCTGGTTAAGTGCGCTTAGAATTCTAAAAAAATCACAGACAGTGTCACCAGCAAAGCACCCCCCACACCATAACACCTCCTCCTCCAAGCTTTACGGTGGGAACTACACATGAGATCATCCATTCACCCACACCGCGTCTCACAAAGACACGGCGCTTGGAACCAAAAATCTCCAATTTGGACTCCAGACCAAAGGACACATTTCCACCAGTCTAATGTCCATTGCTCATGTTTCTTGGCCCAAGCAAGTCTCTTCTTCTTATTGGTGTCCTTTAGTAGTGTTTTTTTTGCAGCAAATCGACCATGAAGGCCTGATTCACACAGTCCCCTCTGAACAGTTGATGTTGAGATGTGTCTGTTACTTGAACTCTGTTAAGCATCTATTTGGGCTGCAATTTCTGAGGCTGGTAACTCTAATGAACTTATCCTCTGCAGCAGAGGTAACTCTGGGTCTTCCATTCCTGTGGCGGTCCTCATGAGAGTCAGTTTGATCATAGCGCTTGATGGTTTTTGCGACTGCACTTGAAGAAACTTTCAAAGTTCTTGAAATGTTCCGTATTGACTGACCTTCATGTCATAAAGTAATGATGGACTGTCGTTTCTCTTTGCTTATTTGAGCTGTTCTTGCCAATATATGGACTTGGTCTTTTACTAAATAGGGCTATCTTCTGTATACCACCTCTACCTTGTCACAACACAACTGATTGGCTCAAACGCATTAAGAAGTAAAGAAATTCCACAAATTAACTTTTAACAAGGCACACCTGTTAATTGAAATGCATTCCAGGTGACTACCTCATGAAGCTGGTTGAGAGAATGCCAAGAGTGTGCAAAGCTGTCATCAAGGGAAAGGGTGGCTATTTGAAGAATCTCAAATATAAAATATATTTTGATTTGTTTAACACTTTTTTTGGTTACTATATGATTCCATATGTGTTATGTGATAGTTTTGATGTCTTCACTATTATTCTGCAATGTAAAAAATAGTAAAAATAAAGAAAAACCCTTGAATGGGTAGGTGTGTCCAACCTTTTGACTGGTAGTGTATGTCAGTGAATGATGAAGCTTTCAAGAGAGGAATTGACTTCATCAGACTCTGGGTAAGTAGAAGGGCTGCCTTCACTGCCAAAATATCTGATATTGTGGTTGTTATCAGCAGGGCAGGCTGGTGTCTGGTGAGCGCTGAGCAGCAGCCAAATCGGAGGCAGTTGCTATGGCTACCCACGCGCACAGCGGGGAACAGACAGACGAGCAGCTAACAGAGGAAGTTATTTTCAGATTTCTGAACGTAATAATGAGCACGGCATGGGACGGCAGTGATTTTTATCAGGACGGGACAGGAAAGTTCTGGGGTTACAGAACTGTTTTTAGGATCTGGACAGCACGGGAAAAAGGCGGGACAGGAATGGATTTTCACTCCCGTGTCAACCTCTATAATAATGTTACTCCCTCCCATCAAAAATACAACGTCATTCATAGGTAATGACTGTGTTATTACACTGAACCATGCAATTTCCTTAGAAACTCAAATTAGCCTGACCCCGGTAACAGTGCTGGTCTAAAAAGGGGGAATCTCCATTGAGCATGCTTTTCAGTACAGGACCAGGCTTAATCTGTGTCTCGGAAACCGTCCCAAAGTATTCCTGTTTTACCCTGTATGGTGTTTGGTGGGCAGACGAAGAGAGTCTGCTGGAAGGGCTCAGTCTGGCAGGCCAGGCCTGTGGGGCGAGCCTGCAGGGGGACACTCTGTTGGGCCAGCCCAGGGATGTTGATAGTGGCCTGCTGGTACAGGGCTGGCTGGTAGTTCAGGAGAGGAACAGCTCCCCCGGCTGACGGCACCTGATGGTACAGTCCAGTTATAGTTAGAATACTGGTCACACTCAGTTGGAAGTTCATAGTTATCCAATACCATTCTGTTCTGTTCTGTTTAAAGGGCAATTCCACCTAAATTAGCATTTTGGGTTGTTATTATGAAGTATTCAGTGATGCCTACATATTTTTAGTATTATTTTATGATTTCATGTCTATTGACTGTTTATAGATGAACAAAATGGGAAACTTCTACTTTATTACGTACATGAGCAGGAATCCTACTTTATTACGGACATGAGCAGGAATCCTACTTTATTACGGACATGAGCAGGAATCCTACTTTATTACGTGCATGAGCAGGAATCCTACTTTATTACGTGCATGAGCAGGAATCCTACTTTATTACGTGCATGAGCAGGAATCCTACTTTATTACGGACATGAGCAGGAATCCTACTTTATTACGTGCATGAGCAGGAATCCTACTTTATTAGTAACCTATATAACAAGTCTGTAGTTCTCTGATCTTATTGGTTGGAACAGGGTCTGGAACTGGAACTGCTACTTTGTGTTGCCAAAGACATTTTCATCCTCAATTAGACTTCAACTGTATGACGTCGCTGAAAGTATACACTGGCCTTAACTTGTATGTGTGTGTGTGTATGTACCTGGCTGAGCTGGTTGCTGAAGGTGACAGTGTGTATGTACCTGGCTGAGCTGGTTGCTGAAGGTGACAGTGTGTATGTACCTGGCTGAGCTGGTTGCTGAAGGTGACAGTGTGTATGTACCTGGCTGAGCTGGTTGCTGAAGGTGACAGTGTGTATGTACCTGGCTGAGCTGGTTGTTGAAGGTGACAGTGTGTATGTACCTGGCTGAGCTGGTTGCTGAAGGTGACAGTGTGTATGTACCTGGCTGAGCTGGCTGAGCTGGTTGCTGAAGGTGACAGTGTGTATGTACCTGGCTGAGCTGGTTGCTGAAGGTGACAGTGTGTATGTACCTGGCTGAGCTGGTTGCTGAAGGTGACAGTGTGTATGTACCTGGCTGAGCTGGCTGCTGAAGGTGACAGTGTGTATGTACCTGGCTGAGCTGGCTGAGCTGGTTGCTGAAGGTGACAGTGTGTGTGTACCTGGCTGAGCTGGTTGCTGAAGGTGACAGTGTGTATGTACCTGGCTGAGCTGGTTGCTGAAGGTGACAGTGAGGTTGCCGGTGGCAGCACTGGGAAGAGTGTTCGTGGAGAAGAGAGTTTTGTTGTTGTCGAACGATGAGCTCCTACGCTTACAGAGCTCCATGTTCTGAAAGCAAGACTTCACACTGCAGGGGGAGAGACAATCAAATAATCAATTGATCGATCAAATAATTTAACCAATCAATAAACCAATCAAATTTCACCCACAAAGGGAAAAGTCAAATGTAGAAACACCCCACACTTAAGACACCTACACGTACATCTTTCCACACACAATGACAGGTGTACGTACTGGGAGCTGTGAGGGAAGTCCAGCAGGTGACTCATGGTGACGAAGGGATGACCCAGCGTCTTAGTGGGCGTGATCCTCTTGTCAGCATCCAATCGGAGCATCCGCTTCAGCAGGTCGATGAACTCCCTCCTATCAGCTTTCTCCGCCAGCATGTCCGTCCCCTCCAGGTGAGATGAGAGGTTGACCTGCACCAGGAAGTGGAAGAGGAAGTGATGCAACAGGATGGAGTGGTCAGGTTGGATGAAGGGTGAAGCTGCCGCTAAAGACAGAGCTAAGGTCAGTTTTGGGGTTTCATCCCCTCTAATAGATTAGGACTTGGGGAGGGTGAGCTACCTGGTCGTGATGCTACCTGGTCGAGCTGCTACCTGGTCGTGCTGCTACCTGGTCGTGCTGCTACCTGGTCGTGATGCTACCTGGTCGAGCTGCTACCTGGTCGTGCTGCTACCTGGTCGTGCTGCTACCTGGTCGTGATGCTACCTGGTCGAGCTGCTACCTGGTCGTGCTGCTACCTGGTCGTGCTGCTACCTGGTCGTGATGCTACCTGGTCGTGATGCTACCTGGTCGTGGTGCTACCTGGTCGTGCTGCTACCTGGTCGTGGTGCTACCTGGTCGTGCTGCTACCTGGTCGTGCTGCTACCCGGTCGTGCTGCTACCCGGTCGTGGTGCTACCCGGTCGTGGTGCTACCTGGTCGTGGTGCTACCTGGTCGTGGTGCTACCTGGTCGTGGTGCTACCTGGTCGAGCTGCTACCTGGTCGTGATGCTACCTGGTCCAGCTGCTACCTGGTCGTGCTGCTACCTGGTCGAGCTGCTACCTGGTCGTGGTGCTACCTGGTCGTGCTGCTACCTGGTCGTGCTGCTACCTGGTCGAGCTGCTACCTGGTCGTGGTGCTACCTGGTCGAGCTGCCACCTGGTCGAGCTGCCACCTGGTCGAGCTGCCACCTGGTCGTGATGCCACCTGGTCGTGATGCCACCTGGTCGTGCTGCCACCTGGTCGTGGTGCTACCTGGTCGTGGTGCTACCTGGTCGTGATGCTACCTGGTCGTGATGCTACCTGGTCGTGATGCTACCTGGTCGTGATGCTACCTGGTCGTGCTGCTACCTGGTCGTGCTGCTACCTGGTCGTGATGCTACCTGGTCGTGATGCTACCTGGTCGAGCTGCTACCTGGTCGTGAGTCTACCTGGTCGTGATGCTACCTGGTCGTGAGTCTACCTGGTCGTGATGCTACCTGGTCGTGATGCTACCTGGTCGTGATGCTACCTGGTCGTGCTGCTACCTGGTCGTGCTGCTACCTGGTCGTGATGCTACCTGGTCGTGCTGCTACCTGGTCGTGCTGCTACCTGGTCGTGCTGCTACCTGGTCGTGCTTCTACCTGGTCGTGCTGCTACCTGGTCGTGATGCTACCTGGTCGTGATGCTACCTGGTCGTGATGCTACCAGGGCCCGTATCCACAAAGCATCTCAGAGCAGGAAATTGGTGGTAAATGCTGAGAAGAGGCATTTTACTCTGATGGGTAAAAAAAAAACAAGCTATGCATGAAGCCTCTTTAGTCATAAGATTCCCACCTAGTCGGCAGATATTTAGCAGACCTCATGAGCTGTCCTAACCAGTTAAGAGTTACCAGAAGGTGTCTGGATAATAGAAAAATGCAGTGAGTCAGTGGTTCCTGCACCACATATAATTGCTTTGGAGTTGTTAAAATAATGTTTTGATATTCCTATAAGATCAATCCATAAATAACCTAGACCTACATGCAACAGTAGCTCTTGCGCCTTTGACAGTGATTTCACGTGATTGGCCTTTGCCTAAATACTTAGAACTAGGCTAATAAATAAACATTTTTCTTTTGATTATTTAATTACCTATATCATGTTATTTCAAGTTGTCCCTTTGGAGCGCAACATCACGTTGTTAATCTAAGGCCTATGTTAACTTTGTGTTCGATGAAAATGATAGACCTTTCAAACGTTAGATGCAATTATCGGATGCAACATTATCGACAAGTGACTTGACGCCTACTGTGCCAAAGTTAATTAGAGTTGTTAAACATGAGTGACGAGTGTGTTGATATAATGGTAATACAGTATTGTCAAAATTCCTGTTTTAACAACCATCAGAACTGGTAGATCGTGGACTACAGGAAACGGAGGGCCGAGCACGCCCCCATTCACATCGACGGGGCTGTAGTGGAGCAGGTTGAGAGCTTCAAGTTCTTCAGTGTCCACATCACTAAGGATCTATCATGGTCCAAACACACCAACACAGTCGTGAAGAGGGCACGACAACGCCTCTTCCCCCTCAGGAGGCTGAAAAGATTTGGCATGGGTCCTCAGATCCTCAAAACATTCTACAGCTGCACCAGTGAGAGCATCTTGACTGGCTGCATCACCGCCTGGTATGGCAACTGCTCGGCATCCGACCGCAAGGCGCTACAGAGGGTAGTGCATACGGCCCAGTACATCCAGGACCTCTATACCAGGCGGTGTCAGAGGAAGGCCCTAAAAATGGTCAAAGATGCCAGCCACCCAAGTCATAAACTGTTCTCTCTGCTACCGCATGACAAGCGGTACCGATGCGCCAAGTCTGGAACCAACAGGACCCTGAACAGTTTCTACCCCCAAGTCATAAGACTGCTAAATAGTTTGTTAAATAGTTAATCAAGAGCTTCCTATCACACACGCTGTGGTTACTGTCCATCCTGTTGTCACTTTATCCCTACCTATTTTTCTTTAAAAAAATTCTCTCTGGATTGTTGAGAAGTATTTTGTATTTGTATTTATTATGGATCCCCATTACTTCCTGCCAAGGCAGCAGCTACTCTTCCTGGGGTTTATTATGGATCCCCATTAGTTCCTGCCAAGGCAGCAGCTACTCTTCCTGGGGTTTATTATGGATCCCCATTAGTTCCTGCCAAGGCAGCAGCTACTCTTCCTGGGGTTTATTATGGATCCCCATTAGTTCCTGCCAAGGCAGCAGCTACTCTTCCTGGGGTTTATTATGGATCCCCATTAGTTCCTGCCAAGGCAGCAGCTACTCTTCCTGGGGTTTATTATGGATCCCCATTAGTTCCTGCCAAGGCAGCAGCTACTCTTCCTGGGGTTTATTATGGATCCCCATTAGTTCCTGCCAAGGCAGCAGCTACACTTCCTGGGGTCCAGCAACATTAAGGCAGTTCATACAATTTAAAAACATTACAATACATTCACAGATTTCACAACACACTGTGTGCCCTCAGGCCCCTACTCCACCACTACCACATATCTACAGTACAAAATCCATGTGTACGTGTGTGTATAGTGCGTATGTTATCATGTGTGTGTATGCATGTGTCTGTGCCTATGTTTGTGTTGCTTCACAGTCCCCGCTGTTCCATAGGTGTTTATTTTTCTTAAAATCTGATTGTACTGCTTGCATCAGTTACCTGATGTGGAATAGAGTTCCATGTAGCCATGGCTCTATGTAGTACTGTGCACCTCCCATAGTCTGTTCTGGACTTGGGGACTGTGAAGAGACCTCTGGTGGCATGTCTTGTGGGGTATTCATGGGTGTCCGAGCTGTGTGCCAGTAGTTCAAACAGACAGCTCGGTGCATTCAACATGTCAATACCTCTCACAAATACAAGTAGTGATGAAGTCAATCTCTCCTCCACTTTGAGCCAGGAGAGATTGACATGCATATTATTAATATTAGCTCTGTGTACATCCAAGGGCCAGCTGTGGTGCCCTGTTCTGAGCTAATTGCAATTTTAATAAGTCATTTTTTGTGGCACCTGACAACACAACTGAACAGTAGTCCAGGTGCGACAAAACTAGGGCCTGTAGGACCTGCCTTGTTGATAGTGTTGTTAAGAAGGCAGAGCAGCGCTTAATTATGTACAGACTTCTCCCCATCTTAGCTAATGTTGTATCAATATGCTTTGACACTGACAGTTTACAATCCAGGGTAACTCCAAGCAGTTTAGTCTCCTCAACTTGCTCAATTTCCATATTATTTATTACAAGATTTAGTTGAAGTTTAGGGTTTAGTGAATTATTTGACCCAAATTCAATGCTCTTAGTTGTAGAAATATTTAGGACTAACTTATTCCTTGCCACCCATTCAGAAACTAACTGTAGCTCTTTGTTTCATGTTGCAGTCATTTCAGTCGCTGTAGTAGCTGATGTGTATAGTGTTGAGTCATCCGCATACAAAGACACACTGGCTTTACTCAAAGCCAGTGGCATGTTGTTAGTAAAGATTGAAAAAAGTAAGGGGCCTAGACAGCTGCCCTGGGGAATTCCTGATTCTACCTGGATTATGTTGGAGAGGCTTCCAGTAAAGAACACCTTCTGTGTTCTGTTAGACAGGTAACTCTTTATCCACAATATAGCAGGGGGTGTAAAGCCATAACACATACGTTTTTCCAGCAGCAGACTATGATCGTTAGTGTCAAAAGCCGCACTGATGTCTAACAAAAGTAAGCGTTTCACTGTTAGTCTACACCTGTTGTTTACTAAGCATGTCACTAATACATTTTGATTTGAACATATTGGACAATAATTAAGAGTAGTTCCTCTCTACCCAGTACAGCCAGAAGAGGACTGGCCACCCCTCAGAGCCTGGTTCCCCTCTACCCAGTACAGCCAGTAGAGGACTGACCACCCCTCAGAGCCTGGTTCCCCTCTACCCAGTACAGCCAGAAGAGGACTGGCCACCCCTCAGAGCCTGGTACCCCTCTACCCAGTACAGCCAGAAGAGGACTGGCCACCCCTCAGAGCCTGGTTCCCCTCTACCCAGTACAGCCAGAAGAGGACTGGCCACCCCTCAGAGCCTGGTTCCCCTCTACCCAGTACAGCCAGAAGAGGACTGGCCACCCCTCAGAGCCTGGTTCCCCTCTACCCAGTACAGCCAGAAGAGGACTGGCCACCCCTCAGAGCCTGGTTCCTCTCTACCCAGTACAGCCAGAAGAGGACTGGCCACCCCTCAGAGCCTGGTTCCCCTCTACCCAGTACAGCCAGAAGAGGACTGGCCACCCCTCAGAGCCTGGTTCCCCTCTAGGTTTCTTCCTACGTTCCTGTTTTTCCTAGCCACTGTGCTTCTACATCTGCATTGCTTGCTCTTCGGGGGTTTGGCTCGGTTTCTGTATAAGCACTTTGTACCTAGCTGCATCATGTAGCATACCTAGCTGTATCATGTAGCATACCTAGCTGCATCATGTAGCATACCTACCTGCATCATGTAGCATACCTAGCTGTATCATACCTAGCTGCATCATGTAGCATACCTAGCTGCATCATGTAGCATACCTAGCTGCATCATGTAGCATACCTAGCTGTATCATGTATCATACCTAGCTGTATCATGTAGCATACCTAGCTGCATCATGTAGCATACCTAGCTGCATCATGTAGCATACCTAGCTGCATCATGTAGCATACCTAGCTGCATCATGTAGCATACCTAGCTGTATCATGTAGCATACCTAGCTGCATCATGTAGCATACCTAGCTGCATCATGTAGCATACCTAGCTGCATCATGTAGCATACCTAGCTGCATCATGTAGCATACCTAGCTGTATCATGTAGCATACCTAGCTGCATCATACCTAGCTGCATCATGTAGCATACCTAGCTGTATCATGTAGCATACCTAGCTGTATCATGTAGCATACCTAGCTGCATCATACCTAGCTGCATCATGTAGCATACCTAGCTGTATCATGTAGCATACCTACCTGCATCATGTAGCATACCTAGCTGCATCATGTAGCATACCTAGCTGCATCATGTAGCATACCTAGCTGTATCATGTAGCATACCTAGCTGCATCATGTAGCATACCTAGCTGCATCATGTAGCATACCTAGCTGCATCATGTAGCATACCTAGCTGCATCATGTAGCATACCTAGCTGCATCATGTAGCATACCTAGCTGCATCATGTAGCATACCTAGCTGTATCATACCTAGCTGCATCATGTAGCATACCTAGCTGCATACCTAGCTGCATCATGTAGCATACCTAGCTGCATACCTACCTGCATCATGTAGCATACCTACCTGCATCATGTAGCATACCTAGCTGCATCATGTAGCATACCTAGCTGCATACCTAGCTGTATCATGTAGCATACCTAGCTGCATCATGTAGCATACCTAGCTGCATCATGTAGCATACCTAGCTGCATCATGTAGCATACCTAGCTGCATCATGTAGCATACCTAGCTGCATCATGTAGCATACCTAGCTGCATCATGTAGCATACCTAGCTGCATCATGTAGCATACCTAGCTGTATCATGTAGCATACCTACCTGCATCATACCTAGCTGCATCATGTAGCATACCTAGCTGCATCATGTAGCATACCTACCTGCATCATACCTAGCTGCATCATGTAGCATACCTAGCTGCATCATGTAGCATACCTAGCTGCATCATGTAGCATACCTACCTGCATCATGTAGCATACCTAGCTGTATCATGTAGCATACCTAGCTGCATCATGTAGCATACCTACCTGCATCATGTAGCATACCTAGCTGCATCATGTAGCATACCTAGCTGCATCATGTAGCATACCTAGCTGCATCATGTAGCATACCTACCTGCATCATGTAGCATACCTAGCTGTATCATGTAGCATACCTACCTGCATCATGTAGCATACCTAGCTGTATCATGTAGCATACCTAGCTGCATCATGTAGCATACCTACCTGCATCATGTAGCATACCTACCTGCATCATGTAGCATACCTAGCTGCATCATGTAGCATACCTAGCTGTATCATGTATCATACCTAGCTGCATCATGTAGCATACCTAGCTGCATCATGTAGCATACCTACCTGCATCATGTAGCATACCTAGCTGTATCATGTAGCATACCTACCTGCATCATGTAGCATACCTACCTGCATCATGTAGCATACCTACCTGTATCATGTAGCATACCTACCTGTATCATGTAGCATACCTACCTGCATCATGTAGCATACCTACCTGCATCATGTAGCATACCTACCTGCATCATGTAGCATACCTAGCTGTATCATGTAGCATACCTACCTGCATCATGTAGCATACCTACCTGCATCATGTAGCATACCTACCTGCATCATGTAGCATACCTAGCTGTATCATGTATCATACCTAGCTGCATCATGTAGCATACCTAGCTGCATCATGTAGCATACCTAGCTGCATCATGTAGCATACCTAGCTGCATAATGTAGCATACCTAGCTGCATCATGTAGCATACCTAGCTGCATCATGTAGCATACCTAGCTGCATCATGTATCATACCTAGCTGCATCATGTAGCATACCTACCTGCATCATGTAGCATACCTACCTGCATCATGTAGCATACCTAGCTGTATCATGTATCATACCTAGCTGCATCATGTAGCATACCTAGCTGCATCATGTAGCATACCTAGCTGCATCATGTATCATACCTAGCTGCATCATGTAGCATACCTAGCTGCATCATGTAGCATACCTAGCTGCATCATGTAGCATACCTAGCTGCATCATGTATCATACCTAGCTGCATCATACCTAGCTGCATCATGTATCATACCTAGCTGCATCATGTAGCATACCTAGCTGCATCATGTAGCATACCTAGCTGCATCATGTAGCATACCTAGCTGCATCATACCTAGCTGCATCATGTATCATACCTAGCTGCATCATACCTAGCTGCATCATGTATCATACCTAGCTGCATCATGTATCATACCTAGCTGCATCATACCTAGCTGCATCATGTATCATACCTAGCTGCATCATGTAGCATACCTAGCTGCATCATGTAGCATACCTAGCTGCATCATGTATCATACCTAGCTGTATCATGTAGCATACCTAGCTGCATCATGTAGCATACCTAGCTGTATCATGTAGCATACCTAGCTGTATCATGTATCATACCTAGCTGCATCATGTAGCATACCTAGCTGCATCATGTATCATACCTAGCTGCATCATGTAGCATACCTAGCTGCATCATGTAGCATACCTAGCTGCATCATGTAGCATACCTAGCTGCATCATGTATCATACCTAGCTGCATCATGTAGCATACCTAGCTGTATCATGTAGCATACCTAGCTGCATCATGTATCATACCTAGCTGCATCATGTATCATACCTAGCTGCATCATACCTAGCTGCATCATGTATCATACCTAGCTGCATCATGTAGCATACCTAGCTGCATCATGTAGCATACCTAGCTGCATCATGTAGCATACCTAGCTGCATCATACCTAGCTGCATCATACCTAGCTGCATCATGTAGCATACCTACCTGTATCATGTAGCATACCTAGCTGCATCATGTAGCATACCTAGCTGCATCATGTAGCATACCTAGCTGCATCATACCTAGCTGCATCATACCTAGCTGCATCATGTAGCATACCTAGCTGCATCATACCTAGCTGCATCATACCTAGCTGCATCATGTAGCATACCTACCTGCATCATGTAGCATACCTAGCTGCATCATGTAGCATACCTAGCTGTATCATGTAGCATACCTAGCTGCATCATGTAGCATACCTAGCTGCATCATGTAGCATACCTAGCTGTATCATGTATCATACCTAGCTGCATCATGTAGCATACCTAGCTGCATCATGTAGCATACCTACCTGCATCATGTAGCATACCTAGCTGTATCATGTAGCATACCTAGCTGTATCATGTAGCATACCTACCTGCATCATGTAGCATACCTAGCTGCATCATGTATCATACCTAGCTGCATCATGTATCATACCTAGCTGCATCATGTAGCATACCTAGCTGCATCATGTAGCATACCTAGCTGTATCATGTAGCATACCTAGCTGCATCATGTAGCATACCTAGCTGCATCATGTATCATACCTAGCTGTATCATGTATCATACCTAGCTGCATCATGTATCATACCTAGCTGCATCATGTATCATACCTAGCTGTATCATGTATCATACCTAGCTGCATCATGTATCATACCTAGCTGTATCATGTAGCATACCTAGCTGCATCATGTAGCATACCTAGCTGCATCATGTAGCATACCTAGCTGCATCATGTAGCATACCTAGCTGCATCATGTAGCATACCTAGCTGTATCATGTAGCATACCTAGCTGCATCATGTAGCATACCTAGCTGCATCATGTATCATACCTAGCTGCATCATGTATCATACCTAGCTGCATCATGTAGCATACCTAGCTGCATCATGTAGCATACCTACCTGCATCATGTAGCATACCTAGCTGCATCATGTAGCATACCTAGCTGTATCATGTAGCATACCTAGCTGCATCATGTAGCATACCTAGCTGCATCATGTAGCATACCTAGCTGCATCATGTAGCATACCTAGCTGTATCATGTAGCATACCTAGCTGCATCATGTAGCATACCTAGCTGCATCATGTAGCATACCTAGCTGCATCATGTAGCATACCTAGCTGCATCATGTAGCATACCTAGCTGCATCATGTAGCATACCTAGCTGTATCATGTAGCATACCTAGCTGCATCATGTAGCATACCTAGCTGCATCATGTAGCATACCTAGCTGCATCATGTATCATACCTAGCTGCATCATGTAGCATACCTAGCTGCATCATGTAGCATACCTAGCTGCATCATGTAGCATACCTAGCTGCATCATGTAGCATACCTAGCTGCATCATGTATCATACCTAGCTGCATCATGTAGCATACCTAGCTGCATCATGTAGCATACCTAGCTGCATCATGTAGCATACCTAGCTGCATCATGTAGCATACCTAGCTGCATCATGTAGCATACCTAGCTGCATCATGTAGCATACCTAGCTGCATCATGTAGCATACCTAGCTGCATCATGTATCATACCTAGCTGCATCATGTAGCATACCTAGCTGCATCATGTAGCATACCTAGCTGCATCATGTAGCATACCTAGCTGTATCATGTATCATACCTAGCTGTATCATGTATCATACCTAGCTGCATCATGTATCATACCTAGCTGCATCATGTATCATACCTAGCTGCATCATGTATCATACCTAGCTGCATCATGTAGCATACCTACCTGCATCATGTAGCATACCTAGCTGTATCATACCTAGCTGTATCATGTATCATACCTAGCTGCATCATGTATCATACCTAGCTGTATCATGTAGCATACCTAGCTGCATCATGTAGCATACCTACCTGCATCATGTAGCATACCTAGCTGTATCATACCTAGCTGCATCATGTATCATACCTAGCTGCATCATGTAGCATACCTAGCTGTATCATACCTAGCTGTATCATGTATCATACCTAGCTGCATCATGTAGCATACCTACCTGCATCATGTAGCATACCTAGCTGTATCATACCTAGCTGTATCATGTATCATACCTAGCTGCATCATGTATCATACCTAGCTGCATCATGTAGCATACCTAGCTGCATCATGTATCATACCTAGCTGCATCATGTATCATACCTAGCTGCATCATGTATCATACCTAGCTGCATCATGTAGCATACCTAGCTGCATCATGTATCATACCTAGCTGCATCATGTATCATACCTAGCTGCATCATGTATCATACCTAGCTGCATCATGTAGCATACCTACCTGCATCATGTATCATACCTAGCTGCATCATACCTAGCTGTATCATGTAGCATACCTAGCTGCATCATGTAGCATACCTAGCTGTATCATGTAGCATACCTAGCTGCATCATGTAGCATACCTACCTGCATCATGTATCATACCTACCTGCATCATGTAGCATACCTAGCTGCATCATGTAGCATACCTACCTGCATCATGTAGCATACCTAGCTGTATCATGTATCATACCTAGCTGTATCATGTATCATACCTAGCTGTATCATGTAGCATACCTAGCTGCATCATGTAGCATACCTACCTGCATCATGTAGCATACCTACCTGCAATGTAGCATACCTAGCTGTATCATGTATCATACCTAGCTGTATCATGTATCATACCTAGCTGTATCATGTAGCATACCTAGCTGCATCATGTAGCATACCTACCTGCATCATGTAGCATACCTAGCTGTATCATGTATCATACCTAGCTGTATCATGTAGCATACCTACCTGCATCATGTAGCATACCTAGCTGTATCATGTAGCATACCTACCTGCATCATGTATCATACCTAGCTGTATCATGTATCATACCTAGCTGCATCATGTAGCATACCTAGCTGCATCATGTAGCATACCTACCTGCATCATGTATCATACCTAGCTGCATCATGCTAGCATACCTAGCTGCATCATGTAGCATACCTAGCTGCATCATGTAGCATACCTAGCTGCATCATGTAGCATACCTAGCTGTATCATACCTAGCTGTATCATACTACTCATGTAGCATACCTAGCTGCATCATGTATCATACCTAGCTGTATCATGTAGCATACCTAGCTGCATCATGTAGCATACCTAGCTGCATCATACCTAGCTGCATCATGTATCATACCTACCTGCATCATGTATCATACCTAGCTGCATCATGTATCATACCTAGCTGCATCATGTATCATACCTAGCTGCATCATGTATCATACCTAGCTGCATCATGTATCATACCTAGCTGCATCATGTATCATACCTAGCTGCATCATACCTAGCTGCATCATGTAGCATACCTAGCTGTATCATGTAGCATACCTAGCTGTATCATGTAGCATACCTAGCTGCATCATACCTACCATCATGTATCATACCTACCTGCATCATGTATCATACCTAGCTGCATCATGTATCATACCTAGCTGCATCATGTATCATACCTAGCTGCATCATGTATCATACCTAGCTGTATCATGTATCATACCTAGCTGCATCATGTATCATACCTAGCTGCATCATGTATCATACCCAGCTGCATCATGTATCATACCTAGCTGTATCATGTATCATACCTAGCTGCATCATGTATCATACCTAGCTGCATCATGTAGCATACCTAGCTGTATCATGTATCATACCTAGCTGTATCATGTATCATACCTAGCTGCATCATGTAGCATACCTAGCTGCATCATGTAGCATACCTACCTGCATCATGTATCATACCTAGCTGCATCATGTATCATACCTACCTGCATCATGTATCATACCTAGCTGCATCATGTAGCATACCTAGCTGCATCATGTAGCATACCTACCTGCATCATGTATCATACCTAGCTGCATCATGTATCATACCTAGCTGCATCATGTATCATACCTAGCTGCATCATGTATCATACCTAGCTGCATCATACCTAGCTGCATCATGTATCATACCTAGCTGCATCATGTAGCATACCTAGCTGCATCATACCTAGCTGCATCATGTATCATACCTAGCTGCATCATGTATCATACCTAGCTGTATCATGTATCATACCTAGCTGCATCATGTAGCATACCTAGCTGTATCATACCTAGCTGTATCATGTATCATACCTAGCTGCATCATACCTAGCTGTATCATGTAGCATACCTAGCTGCATCATGTAGCATACCTACCTGCATCATGTATCATACCTAGCTGCATCATGTATCATACCTAGCTGCATCATGTAGCATACCTAGCTGTATCATACCTAGCTGTATCATGTATCATACCTAGCTGCATCATACCTAGCTGTATCATGTAGCATACCTAGCTGCATCATGTAGCATACCTACCTGTATCATGTAGCATACCTAGCTGCATCATGTAGCATACCTACCTGCATCATGTATCATACCTAGCTGTATCATACCTAGCTGCATCATGTATCATACCTAGCTGCATCATACCTAGCTGTATCATGTAGCATACCTAGCTGCATCATGTAGCATACCTACCTGCATCATGTATCATACCTAGCTGCATCATACCTAGCTGTATCATGTAGCATACCTAGCTGCATCATGTAGCATACCTAGCTGTATCATGTAGCATACCTAGCTGCATCATGTAGCATACCTAGCTGTATCATGTAGCATACCTAGCTGTATCATGTAGCATACCTAGCTGTATCATGTAGCATACCTAGCTGTATCATGTAGCATACCTAGCTGTATCATGTAGCATACCTAGCTGCATCATGTAGCATACCTAGCTGCATCATGTAGCATACCTAGCTGTATCATGTAGCATACCTAGCTGCATCATACCTAGCTGTATCATGTAGCATACCTACCTGCATCATGTCATCCAGACAATTGAAGATGTATTTCCTAGCCTCCTTAGACTTGATGCCCATCTCAGCCTCGTGGTCTGAAGGAGTCTAATAAACAGAGAACATATTAACGTTACACTCGTCATCGCTACATGTTTAGAAGAATGGCTGAAGCTTGAATATACAGGAAAAGGAAAAATTGCATTATGGTGTGCATCTCCATAAAGTATTACAGAGTCGGGCGACATTACTTATTTCATGAAGGTAGATCTTCCTAAGAAAAATAAAGCTTGTTTCTGCCTAACAACAAAAAACAATTACCAGATTGTTGCGGCAAGTGAGGAGGTGTGTAATACCTTGATCCTCCACAGGGGGTAGCTGGAGTCAGGTCCTCTCTTGAAGAAGCGGCCAGTCTTGGTGCCGGCGCTCAGCAGGTACTCTGCAGGCAGGCCCTGAGTCTGGGATATATATCGGATCTAGCGGAGGAGGAAAGGTAGGAAGGTTTTACACTCCATTGTAATACATTTAAAATCAACAGTTTGATATACACTACCGTTCAAAAGTTTGGGGTCACTTAGAAATGTCCTTGTTTTTTTCCGAAAGAAAAGCAAAAAAAAAAGTTGTCTATTAAAATAACATCAAATTGATCAGAAATACAGTGTAGACATTGTATTGTTGTAAATGGCTATTGTAGCTGGAAACGGCTGATTTTTTATGGAATATCTACAGTGAGGGAAAAAAGTATTTGATCCCCACTGACAAAGAAATGATCAGTCTATAATTTTAATGGTAGGTTTATTTGAACAGTGAGAGACAAAATAACAACAAAAAAATCCAGAAAAACGCATGTCAAAAATGTTATAAATTGATTTGCATTTTAATGAGGGAAATAAGTATTTGACCCCCTCTCAATCAGAAAGATTTCTGGCTCCCAGGTGTCTTTTTATAAAAGGTAAAGAGCTGAGATTAGGAGCACACTCTTAAAGGGAGTGCTCCTAATCTCAGTTTGTTACCTGTATAAAAGACACCTGTCCACAGAAGCAATCAATCAATCAGATTCCAAACTCTCTACCATGGCCAAGACCAAAGAGCTCTCCAAGGATGTCAGGGAAAAGATTGTAGACCTACACAAAGCTGGAATGGGCTACAAGACCATCGCCAAGCAGCTTGGTGAGAAGGTTACAACAGTTGGTGCGATTATTCGCAAATGGAAGAAACACAAAAGACCTGTCAATCTCCCTCGGCCTGGGGCTCCATGCAAGATCTCACCTCGTGGAGTTGCAATGATCATGAGAACGGTAAGGAATCAGCCCAGAACTACACGGGAGGATCTTGTCAATGATCTCAAGGCAGCTGGGACCGTAGTCACCAAGATAACAATTGGTAACACACTATGCCGTGAAGGACTGAAATCCTGCAGCGCCCACAAGGTCCCCCTGCTCAAGAAAGCACATATACAGGCCCGTCTGAAGTTTGCCAATGAACATCTGAATGATTCAGAGGAGAACTGGGTGAAAGTGTTGTGGTCAGATGAGACCAAAATCGAGCTCTTTGGCATCAACTCAACTCGCCGTGTTTGGAGGAGGAGGAATGCTGCCTATGACCCCAAGAACACCATCCCCACCGTCAAACATGGAGGTGGAAACATTATGCTTTGGGGGTGTTTTTCTGCTAAGGGGACAGGACAACTTCACCGCATCAAAGGGATGATGGACGGGGCCATGTACCGTCAAATCTTGAGTGAGAACCTCCTTCCCTCAGCCAAGGCATTGAAAATGGGTCGTGGATGGGTATTCCAGTATGACAATGACCCAAAACACACGGCCAAGGCAACAAAGGAGTGGCTCAAGAAGAGCAGCTTGACCGTATGGTACGTAAGAAGTGCCCATCAAGCCAATCCAACTGGTGGGAGGTGCTTCAGGAAGCAAGGGGTGAAATCTCTTCAGATTACCTCAACAAATTGACAACTAGAATGCCAGTGCTTTCCTCTCCATCTTAAATAAGCATGCCCCATTCAAAAAATGCAGAACTAAGAACAGATATAGCCCCTGGTTCACCTCAGACTTGACTGACCTTGACCAGCACAAAAACATCCTGTGGTGTACTGCATTAGCATCGAACAGCCCCCGCGATATGCAACTTTTCAGGGAAGTCAGGAGCCAATATACACAATCAGTTAGGAAAACAGAAATTTGCATCCTGTAGCACTAACTCCAAAAAGTTTTGGGACACTGTAAAGTCCATGGAGAATAAGAGCACCTCCTCCCAGCTGCCCACTGCACTGATGCTAGGAAACACTGTCACCACCGATAAATCTACGATAATCGAGAATTTCAACAAGCATTTTGCTACGGCTGGCCATGCTTTCCACCTGGCTACCCCTACCCCGGCCACTAGCTCTGCACCCTCTGCTGCAACTTGCCCACGATATTATAACCGCGATCGATAATTGACAGTACTGTGCAGCCGTCTTCATCAACCTGGCCAAGGCTTTCAACTCTGTCAATCATCGCATTCTTATTGGCAGACTAAATAGCCTTGGTTTCTCAAATGACTGCCTCGCCTGGTTCACCAACTACTTCTCAGAGTTCAATGTGTCAAATCGGAGGGCCTGTTGTCTGGACCTATGGCAGTCTCTATGGGGGTGCCACAGGGTTCAATTCTTGGGCCGACTCTTTTCTCTGTGTATATCAATGATGTCGCTCTTGCTGCTGGTGACTCTCAGATCCACCTCTATGCAGACGACACCATTTTGTATACATCTGGCCCTTCATTGGACACTGTGTTAACAAACTTCCAAATGAGCATCAATGCCATACAACACTCCTTCAGTAGCCTCCAACTGCTCTTAAACGCTAGTAAAACTAAATGCATGCTCTTCATTCGAACGCTGCTTGCACCCGCCCACCCGACTAGAATCACTACTCTCGGCGGGTCTGACCTAGAGTATGTGGACAACTACAAATATCTAGGTGTCTGGTTAGACTGTAAACTCTCCTTCCAGACTCACATTAAGCATCTCCAATCAAAAGTTAGATCTAGAATCGGCTTCCTATTTCGCAACAAAGCCTCCTTCACTCATGCTGCCAAACATGCCCTCGTAAAACTGACTATCCTACCGATCCTTGACTTCGGTGATGTCATTTACAAAATAGCCTCCAACACTCTAGTCAGCAAATTGGATGTAGTCTATCACAGTGCCATCCGTTTTGTCACCAAAGCCCCATACACTACCCACCACTGTGACCTGTATGCTCTCGTTGGCTGGCCCTCACTACATATTTGTCGCCAAACCCACTGGCTCCAGGTCATCTATAAATCACTGCTAGGCAAATCCCCGTCTTATCCTAGCTCACTGGTCACCATAGCAACACCCACCCGTAGTATGCGCTCCAGCAGGTATATCTCACTGGTCATCCCCAAAGCCAACATCTCCTTTGGCCGCCATTCCTTCCAGTTCTCTGCTGCCAATGACTGGAACGAACTCCAAAAATCTCTGAAGCTGGAGACTCTTATCTCCCTCACTAACTTTAAGCATCAGTTGTCAGAGCAGCTTACCGATCACTGCACCTGTACACAGCCCATCTGTAATTAGCCCACCCAACTACCTCATCCCTATATTGTTATTTATTTTGCTCATTTGCACCCCAGTATCTCTATTTGCACATCATCTCTTGCACATCTATCATTCCAGTGTTAATACTAAATGTAATTATTCTGCACTATAGCCTATTTATTGCCTTACCCCCATAACTTACTACATTTGAACACACTGTATATATATTTTCTGTTGTATTTTTGACTTTATGTTTTGTTTTACCCCATATGTAACTCTGTGTTGTTGTTTTTATCACACTGCTTTGCTTTATCTTGGCCAGGTCGCAGTTGTAAATGAGAACTTGTTCTCAACTGGCTTACCTGGTTAAATAAAGGTTAAATAAAAATAAAAATAAATTTTTAAAAGGTCTGCAAGGCTGTAATTGCTGCAAATGGAGGATTCTTTGAAGAAAGCAAAGTTTGAAGGACACTTTTATTTCTATTAAAAAATCATTATTTATAACCTTGTCAATGACTACATTTCCTATGCATTTTGCCATATTTCCTATTCAAACTCATTTCATGTATGTTTTCATGGAAAACAAGGACATTTCTAAGTGACCCCAAACTTTTGAACGGTGGTGTAGCTTGGTTAAGAACACAACCCAGGAAGTGTCTGAGAGATGTAACGGCTCCTCACGAGAAAATAAGACTCCATCATAACAGTTTAGGATAAAAATAACAATGTGTTTAGCAGTACTCACCTGGTCGTATTCTGATGCCCCGGGATAGAGGGGCCACCCCAGGAACAGCTCCGCTATAACACACCCCAAAGACCACATGTCTATCGCCTCGCAGAACGGCAGGCCCAGGATGATCTCTGGAGCCCTGAGGGAGAAAACATACAACATTATTAGCCAAATACCAGCAATCACCTGGACTTCATTATACCAAGACTGTAGTGGAATAACCACCTGGACTTCATTATACCAAGACTGTAGTGGAATAACCACCTGGACTTCATTATACCAAGACTGTAGTGGAATAACCACCTGGACTTCATTATACCAAGACTGTAGTGGAATAACCACCTGGACTTCATTATACCAAGACTGTAGTGGAATAACCACCTGGACTTCATTATACCAAGACTGTAGTGGAATAACCACCAGGACTTCATTATACCAAGACTGTAGTGGAATAACCACCTGGACTTCATTATACCAAGACTGTAGTGGAATAACCACCTGGACTTCATTATACCAAGACTGTAGTGGACATATACCTGTGCCATAATGTTAGATATACAGTGGGGAGAACAAGTATTTGATACACTGCCGATTTTGCAGGTTTTTCTACTTACAAAGCATGTAGAGGTCTGTAATTTTTATCATAGGTACACTTCAACTGTGAGAGACGGAATCTAAAACAAAAATCCCGAAAATGTTATTGCATGACATAAGTATTTGATACATCAGAAAAGCAGAACTTAATATTTGGTACAGAAACCTTTGTTTGCAATTACAGAGATCATACGTTTCCTGTAGGTCTTGACCAGGTTTGCACACACTGCAGCAGGGATTTTGGCCCACTCCTCCATACAGACCTTCTCCAGATCCTTCAGGTTTCGGGGCTATCGCTGGGCAATACGGACTTTCAGCTCCCTCCAAAGATTTTCTATTGGGTTCAGGTCTGGAGACTAGCTAGGCCACTCCAGGACCTTGAGATGCTTCTTACGGAGCCACTCCTTAGTTGCCCTGGCTGTGTGTTTGGGTCGTTGTCATGCTGGAAGACCCAGCCACGACCCATCTTCAATGCTCTTACTGAGGGAAGGAGGTTGTTGGCCAAGATCTCGCGATACATGGCCCCATCCATCCTCCCCTCAATACGGTGCAGATCGTCCAGTCCCCTTTGCAGAAAAGCATCCCCAAAGAATGATGTTTCCACCTCCATGCTTCACGGTTGGGATGGTGTTCTTGGGGTTGTACTCATCCTTCTTCTTCCTCCAAACACGCGAGTGGAGTTTAGACCAAAAAGCTCTATTTTTGTCTCATCAGACCACATGACCTTCTCCCATTCCTCCTCTGGATCATCCAAATGGTCATTGGCAAACTTCAGACGGGCCTGGACATGCGCTGGCTTGAGCAGGGGGACCTTGCGTCCGCTGCAGGATTTTAATCCATGACGGCGTAGTGTGTTACTAATGGTTTTCTTTGAGACTGTGGTCCCAGCTCTCTTCAGGTCATTGACCAGGTCCTGCCGTGTAGTTCTGGGCTGATCCCTCACCTTCCTCATGATCATTGATGCCCCACGAGGTGAGATCTTGCATGGAGCCCCAGACCGAGGGTGATTGACCGTCATCTTGAACTTCTTCCATTTTCTAATAATTGCGCCAACAGTTGTTGCCTTCTCACCAAGCTGCTTGCCTATTGTCCTGTAGCCCATCCCAGCCTTGTGCAGGTCTACAATTTTATCCCCGATGTCCTTACACAGCTCTCTGGTCTTGGCCATTGTGGAGAGGTTGGAGTCTGTTTGATTGAGTGTGTGGACAGGTGTCTTTTATACAGGTAACGAGTTCAAACAGGTGCAGTTAATACAGGTAATGAGTGGAGAACAGGAGGGCTTCTTAAAGAAAAACTAACAGGTCTGTGAGAGCCGGAATTCTTACTGGTTGGTAGGTGATCAAATACTTATGTCATGCAATAAAATGCTAATTAATTACTTTTAAAAAATCATACAATGTTATTTTCTGGATTTTTGTTTTAGATTCCGTCTCTCACAGTTGAAGTGTACCTATGATAAAAATTACAGACCTCTACATGCTTTGTAAGTAGGAAAACCTGCAAAATCGGCAGTGTATCAAATACTTGTTCTCCCCACTGTACCTGTACCATACTGTTAGATATACCTCACAGGAGGTTGGTGGAGGACGGGCTCGTGGTAATGACTGGAGCGGAATGGGCTCGTGGTAATGACTGGAGCGGAATGGGCTCGTGGTAATGACTGGAGCGAAATGGGCTCGTGGTAATGACTGGAGCGGAATGGGCTCGTGGTAATGACTGGAGCGGAATAGGCTCGTGGTAATGACTGGAGCGGAATGGGCTCGTGGTAATGACTGGAGCGGAATGGGCTCGTGGTAATGACTGGAGCGGAATGGGCTCGTGGTAATGACTGGAGCGGAATGGGCTCGTGGTAATGACTGGAGCGGAATGGGCTCGTGGTAATGACTGGAGCGGAATGGGCTCGTGGTAATGACTGGGGCGGAATGGGCTCGTGGTAATGACTGGGGCGGAATGGGCTCGTGGTAATGACTGGGGCGGAATGGGCTCGTGGTAATGACTGGAGCGGAATGGGCTCGTGGTAATGACTGGAGCGGAATGGGCTCGTGGTAATGACTGGAGCGGAATGGGCTCGTGGTAATGACTGGAGCGGAATTGGTGGAATGGTGTCAAATGCATTAAACACAAGGTTTCTAATACGATTCCATTTGCTCCGTTCCATCAATTATTATGAGCCGTTCTCCCCTTAGCAGCCTCCACTGATATACCTGTACCATAATGTTAGATATTCCTGTACCATAATGTTACATACAGTGCATTCAGAAAGTATTCAGACCCCTTCACTTTTTCCACATTTTGTTACATTACAGCCTTATTCTAAAATTGATTAAATTATTTTTTCCCCTCATCAATCTACACACAATATCCTATAATGACAAAGCGAAAACATATTTTTAGAAATTTTAGAAAATGTATTAAAAATAACAAACATAATTACCTTATTTACATAAGTATCCAGACCCTTTGCTATGAGACTCAAAATTGAGCTCAGGTGCATCCTGTTTCCAGTGATCTTCCTTGAGAGGTTTCTACAACTTGATTGGAGTCCACCTTTGGTACATTTAATTGATTGGACATGACTTGGAAAGGCACACACCTGACTTTATAAAGGTCCCACTGTTGACAGTGCATGTCAGAGCAAAAACCAAGCCAGGAATTGTCCGTAGAGCTCCCAGTTCCTCTGTGGAGATGGGAGAACCTTCCAAAAGGACAACCATCTCTGCAGCACTCCACCAATCAGGCCTTTATGCTAGAGTGGCCAGACGGAAGCGACTCCTCAGTAAAAGGCACATGACAGCCCGCTTGGAGTTTGCCAAAAGGCACCTAAAGGACTCTCAGACCATGAGAAACAAGATTCTCTGGTCTGATGAAACAAAGTTTGAACTCTTTGGCCTAAATGCCAAGCGTCACGTCTGGAGGAAACCTGTCACCATCCCTACGGTGAAGCATGGTGGTGGCAGCATCATGCTGTGGGGGTGTTTTTCAGGGACTGGGAGACTAGTCAGGATCGAGGGAAAGATGAACGGAGCAAAGTACAGGGAGATCCTTGATGAAAACCTGCTCGAGTTCTCAGGACCTCAGACTGGGGTGAAGGTTCACCTTCCAACAGGACAACAACCCTAAGCACACAGCCAAGACAACGCAGGAGTGGCTTCAGGACAACTCTCTGAATGTCCTTGAGTGGTCCAGCCAGAGCCCGGACTTGAACACGATCGAACATCTCTGGAGAAACCTGAAAATAGCTGTGCAGCGACGCTCCCCATCCAATCTGACAGAGCTTGAGAGGATCTGCAGAGAAGAATGGGAGAAACTCCCCAAATACAGGTGTGCCAAGCTTGTAGCGTCATACCCAAGAAGACTTGAGGCTGTAATAGCTGCCAAAGGTGCTTCAACAAAGTACTGAGTCAAGGGCCTGAATACTTATGTAAATGTCATATTTCATTTATTGTACTTTTTTTATAAATGTGCAAAGATTTCTAAAAATCTGTTTTTGCTTTGTCATTATGGGGTATTGTAACGTGATGGGGGGGGGGGGGACGATTTAATCAATTTTAGAATAAGGCTGTAACGTAACAAAATTTGGAAAAGTCAAGGGGTCTGAATACTTTCCGAATGCACTGTCCCTCAGTTGCTTGTTTACAGTGGTGTTACTCACAGATGCAACCATGTTGTATCACTCAAACACTCACCTGCACAGGGAAACCCCTAGTCTCAGGTGTAAAAACAGGCATATCTAACTGCAGTATCATGACTAGGGGGAACGTTAAGCAGACAGCCTTGGAGACGTGACTGGCCACACACACACACACACACACACACACACACACACACACACACACAAACCTGTAGTATCGTGACTGGAGGTACGTGGAACAGACAGCCTTGGAGACGTGGGAGGCTGAGCCGAAGTCGATGACCTTGACCCTGTAGGGCTGTCTGAGTGGATCCACCAGCATGATGTTCTCTGGCTTCAGGTCAGCATGGATCAGACCCAGAGACTTCAGCTTCATTAGCGCTGTCGCCACCTAGTGGTCAAATTAAGGTAATGCAGGGTTTCAAAAGGTGTTCGCACTGCAGGCTATGAACAGGTAAGGTTTCAAAAGCATTAGTCTCTCATTGACATCAACCCAATGTAAATGGAGCACGGTTCCCACTTTTCAAGAAATCATTTTCCATGATACATAAAAGTAAGGGAGACAGAACTCACTTCGGGGCAAAACAGACAACTACTATCAACAGCACACAGTCGGAGTAGGTTACCATGCAACTGTTTTGTCAATGTTTAGTTTAGGACAGTTCTGTGAGCAACACAGGAGTTTGGTAATAATAACAGTGTAATAAGTGTAATAATGAGTGTAAGTATAAGTGGAATAATAACAGCGTAATAACAAGCGTAATAATTAGTGTAATAAATGTAATAGTGTACAAACAGTGTAATAACAGTGTAATAATAGTAATAATAAGTGAAATAAGTGTAATAACAGCAGTAATAATTAGTGTAATAACAAGTGTAATAACTAATAACAGCATAATATGTATAATAATAACAGCGTAATATAACAGTATAATACGTGTAAAAACAGTGTAATAAGTGTAATAATACCAGTGTAATAGTGTAATAAATGCAATAAGTGTAATAGTGTACAACAGTGTAATAACAGTGTAATAACAGCGTAATAATATGTGTAATAATAACAGTAATAATTAGTGTAATAACAGTGTAATAAGTGTAATAACAGTGTGATATCATTATAATAATAACAGTGTAATAATAACAGTGTAATAACAGTGTAATAACAGTGTAATAATAACAGTAATAATAAGTGTAATAATAACAGTGTAATAACAGTGTAATAATAACAGTAATAATAAGTGTAATAAGTGTAATAATAAGTGTAATAATATCAGTTTAATAATAACTGTGTAATAATAACAGTGTAATAACAGTGTAATTTACATTTACATTTTAGTCATTTAGCAGACGCTCTTATCCAGAGCGACTTACAGTTAGTGAATGCATACATATTTTTTATTTTTATTTTCATACTGGCCCCGTGAATCGAACCCACAACCCTGGCTTGCAAACGCCATGCTCTACCAACTGAGCTACATCCCTGTCGGCCATTCCCTCCCCTACCCTGGACGACGCTGGGCCAATTGTGCGCCGCCCATGAGTCTCCCGGTCGCGGCCGGCTGCGACAGAGCCTGGATTCGAACCAGGATCTCTAGTGGCACAGTTAGCACTGCGATGCAGCGCCTTAGACCACTGCGCCACTCAGGAGACGTTGTAACAGTGTAATAACAGTGTAATAATAAGTGTAATAACAGTGTAATAATAACAGTGTAATAAGTGTAATAATGTAATAACAGTGTAATAACAGTGAAATATAACAGTGTAATAATAACAGTGTAATAAGTGTAATAATGTAATAACAGTGTAATAACAGTGAAATATAACAGTGTAATAATAACAGTGTAATAAGTGTAATAATGTAATAACAGTGTAATAACAGTGAAATATAACAGTGTAATAATAACAGTGTAATAAGTGTAATAATGTAATAACAGTGTAATAACAGTGAAATATAACAGTGTAATAATAACAGTGTAATAAGTGTAATAATAACAGCATAATAATATGTGTAATAATAACAGCGTAGTATAACAGTATACTACGTGTAATAACTGTAATAATAAGTGTAATAACAGTGTAATAAGTGTAATAAGTGTAATAATAACAGTGTAACAAATGTAATGTGTAACAGTGTAATAAGTGTGATAACAGTGTGATATCATTATAATAATAACAGTAATAATAACAGCGTAATAATAAGTAATAATAACAGTCATAATAAGTGTAATAATAAATGTAATAAGTGTAATAATAACAGCGTAATATAACAGTGTAATAGTGTAATAAGTGTAATAATATGTGTAATAATAACAGTAATAATTAGTGTAATAACAGTGTAATAACAAGTGTGATAGTGTAATAACAGTGTGATATCATTATAATAATAACAGCATAATAATAACATTGTAATAATAACAGTGTAATAATAGCAGTGTAATAATAGCAGTGTAATAACAACAGTGTAATAATAACAGTGTAATAAATGGAATAACAGTGTAATAATAACAGTGTAATAACAGTGTGATATCATTATAATAATAACTGTAATAATAACAGCGTAATATAACAGTGTAATAAGTGTAATAATAACAGCATAATAATATGTGTAATAATAACATCGTAATATAACAGTGTAATACGTGTAATAATAACAATGTAATAAGTGTAATAACAAGTGTAATAATATCAGTGTAATAAATGTAATAACAGTGTAATAAATGTAATGACAGTGTAATAATAACAGTGTAATAACAGTGTGATATCATTATAATAATAACTGTAATAATAACAGCGTAATATAACAGTGTAATAAGTGTAATAATAACAGTGTAATAAGTGTAATAATATCAGTGTAATAACAGTGTAATAAATGTAATAAGTGTAATAGTGTACAAACAGTGTAATAATATGTATAATAATAACAGTGTAATAACAGTGTAATAACAGTAGTGTAATAACAAAGTAATAACAACAGTGTAATAACAACAACGTAATAATAACAGTGTAAACATTGGAAAGTCCTGTGTAGCTCAGTTGGTAGAGCATGGCGCTTGCAACGCCAGGTTTGTGGGTTCGATTCCCACGGGGGGCCAGTATGAAAATGTATGCACTCACTAACTGTAAGTCGCTCTGGATAAGAGCGTCTGCTAAATGACTCAAATGTAAATGTAAAATGTAAATAACAGTGTGATACAACTCAACTTTTAGAATGTGTAGGCCTACCAGGTAAACAGACTGTCAAATCAGGTTCAACCATAACATCATGATCATCTTTCTTCCACACATTTCTATAGTGTCTCTATAATGGATCAATAAAGTTGTACTGTTTTGTCACCTGTTGCAGTATGGGTCTGATGTGTCGTAATGGCAGGGGGCTGAACTTGCTGTGCTTCAGGAAGTCATAGAGGTTCTGCTCCAGCATCTCAAACACCAGGCAGGTGTGGCCTTTGTGTTGGAAACACTCGTAGGAACGCACAAAGTTAAACTCATCGGCGTTCTCCGCACTAAGACGGTTCAGGATGCCCACCTGGGAACAGACGGTGGGAAACGTTGACACAGCTCAACGTACTCCGCTACACTTGTTTTCTCCAGTGTTGTCTTTTCTAGAACTAGTCTCGCTCCTGGCAACAAGCAGGAGGTGTGTATGTTAGGGATAGATCTCCATGCCTGGTCTACGGTGAGAATTTCAGTCACACTTTATTTGGATAGTCCCCCATAGACGATCTATGGATTACCAGACTTTTAGCTTGAAGGAAAATAAAGAGTGTGTGTTGGTGAGAAAACATTGACAACCCACAACACACTGTACAGTTGAAGTCGGAAGTTGACATACACTTAGGTTGGAGTCATTAAAACTCGTTTTTCAACCACTCCACAAATTTCTTGTTAACAAACTATAGTTTTGGCAAGTCGGTTAGGACATCTACTTTGTGTATGACACAAGTAATTTTTCCAACATTTGTTTACAGACAGATTATTTCACTTATAATTCACTGTATCACAATTCCAGTGGGTCAGAAGTTTACATACACTAAGTTGACTGTGCCTTTAAACAGCTTGGAAAATTCCAGAAAATGATGTTATGGCTTTAGAAGCTTCTGATAGGCTAATTGACATCATTTGAGTCAATTGGAGGTGTACCTGTGGATGTATTTCAAGGCCTACCTTCAAACTCAGTGCCTCTTTGCTTGACATCATGGAAAAATCAAAAGAAATCAGCCAAGACCTCAGAAAAGAAATTGTAGACCTCCACAAGTCTGGTTCATCCTTGGGAGCAATTTCCAAACGCCTGAAGGTACCACATTCATCTGTACAAACAATAGTACGCAAGTATAAACACCATGGGACCACGCAGCCATCATACCACTCAGGAAGGAGACGCCTTCTGTCTCCTAGAGATGAACTTACTTTGGTGTGAAAAGTGCAAATAAATCCCAGAACAACAGCAAAGGACCTTGTGAAGATGCTGGAGTAAACAGGTACAAAAGTATCTATAGCCACAGTAAAATAAGTCCTATATCAACATAACCTGAAAGGCCGCTCAGCAAGGAAGAAGCCTCTGCTCCAAAACCGCCATAAAAAAGCCAGACTACGGTTTGCAACTGCACATGGGGACAAAGATCGTACTTTTTGGAGAAATGTCCTCTGGTCTGATGAAACAAAAATATAACTGTTTGGCCATAATGACCATCGTTACGTTTGGAGGAAAAAGGGGGTGCTTGCAAGACGAAGAACACCATCCCAACCGTGAAGCACGGGGGTGGCAGCATCATGCTGTGGGGGTGCTTTGCTGCAGGAGGGACTGGTGCACTGCAACATCTCAAGACATCAGTCAGGAAGTTAAAGCTTGGTCGCAAATGGGTCTTCCAAATGGACAATGACCCCAAGCATACTTCCAAAGTTGTGGCAAAATGGCTTAAGGACAACAAAGTCAAGGTATTGGAGTAGCCATCACAAAGCCCTGACCTCAATCCTATAGAAAAGGTTTGGGCAGAACTGAAAATGCATGTGTGAGCAAGGAGGCCTACAAACCTGACTCAGTTACACCAGCTCTGTCAGGAGGAATGGGCCAAAATTCACCCAACTTATTGTGGGAAGCTTGTGGAAGGCTACCCGAAACGTTTGACCCAAGTTAAACAATTTAAAGGCAATGCTACCAAATACTAATTGAGTGTATGTAAACTTCTGACCCACTGGGAATGTGATGAAAGAAATAAAAGCTGAAATAAATCACTCTACTATTATTCTGACCTAAAACAGGGAATTTTTACTAGGATTAAATGTCAGGAATTGTGAAAAACTGAGTTTAAATGTATTTGGCTAAGGTGTATGTAAACTTCCGACTTCAACTGTACATGGGTAAGTCCTATCTATTATTGGGCTAGTCAAACACTTGCATTTCATTGACAGGAGGGGTTGAAGGTCTATGGAGAAAGTCCTCTTGAAAGGCAATAAACATCTAGCCTGGTGTCCAAGCTGAAGTGCTTTGTTTCCCCATAGTGAGTCTCACTTCACAAAACCACGAAGGTGAAACGGTGCATATCAGTTTGGATTCCAGGCTAATAAACATCACCAATCAAATCAATGACGACAGACCGAAAAAAATTGAACCCACCTCGATCTGGCCCTGTCGTGCGTATGAGGGGTGGTTCTTGAGGATCTTGATGGCCACGATCTCATTGGTTCCCCTCTTCCAGCACTTGGCCACCTGACCGAAGGTCCCCCTCCCCAGGAACTCCAGCACCTCATAACTACAGGAGACTGAACACAGGATCTCATGCTGAACCAGCTGGTAGTCCCCCTCTCCGTTGGAGCTGGAGCTCTTGGTGTTGGGGGCCGAGTTGGGGATGGACTGGCCCGTTCCCCCTCCTCCTCCCCCTGTCCGCGTGGAGAAGACGGGTGGAGGGGCAGAGAGCTCCTCCAGGATCTGAACACTACCACTACCACTGCCACTCGCTTCAACTTCCTTATTCTTCCTCTTCCGGCCCTGTCGTCGTGTCCCCGTGCCTGTCGCAGTCGTCTCGGTGTGTGCGCAGTGGTCGTTGAGGCGGCGGCTGGAGCCTCGGGGGAGGCTGCCTGTGCTGTCGGCCGCCCGGACCACCACCTGGCCTCGGGAGCCTGGGGTGGGAGGGAACACTAACGCAGAGGGGGCGAAGGGGGGCACGGCCACGCCTACTGCAGGGGCGAAGGAGTACCCCCCTACCCCCTGCTGGCCCCCCACGGAACCATAGGGGGTGTCAGAGGGCACCTCCCAAACACAGCTCTCCACCTTCATCTTCTTGACGCGGCAGAAGGCGCTGGAGGAGATGGAAAGAGGAGAGAACACCTGGAGCTGGGACGACATACCTGGGAGGGAGGGAGAAGAGAGAGGTGGTGGGAATTAAGGAAGGGGAAAGAGGGTATGATTGTGACTGGTGAGAGAGAGAGAGAGAGAGAGCGAGAGAGAGAGAGAGAAGGACAGAGAGACGGAAAGAAAGAGAGATCTATCAATGGGACATATCTTGTACAGCTATTACAATGTCAAGCCTTGATGAAAGTCTTGCATGTTCCAGAATGTTCATTAGAAATATACAGTGCGTATTAGAGGTTTTCACAGGTGTACCCCGAACTGCTTTGGCCCCAACATTCTAACTTTTCCCTCGGGTCCGGGTCGGGTCCTGTTTGATTTTCACTCCTCTACTCAGCAAATTGGATGTAGTCTATCACAGTGCCATCCGTTTTGTCTCCAAAGCCCCATATACTACCCACCACTGTGACCTGTACGCTCTTGTTGGCTGGTCCTCACTACATGTTCGTCGTCAAACCCACTGGCTCCAGGCCATCTATAAATCACTGCTAGGCAAATCCCTGCCTTATCTTAGCTCATTGGTCACCATAGCAGCACCCACCCGTAGTCTGCGCTCCAGCAGGTATATCTCACTGGTCATTCCCAAAGCCAACACCTCCTTTGGCCGCCATTCCTTCCAGTTCTCTGCTGCCAATGACTGGAACGAACTACAAAAATCTCTGAAGCTGGAGACTCTTATCTCCCTCACTAACTTTAAGCATCAGTTGTCAGAGCAGCTTACCGATCACTGCACCTGTACACAGCCCATCTGTAATTAGCCCACCCAACTACCTCATCCCTATATTGTTATATATTTTGCACCTCAGTATCTTTATTTGCACATCATCTCTTGCACATCTAGCATTCCAGTGTTAATACTAATTGTAATTATTTTGCACTATAGCCTATTTATTGCCTTACCTCCATAACTTGCTACATTTGCACACACTGTATATATATTTTCTGTTGTATTTTTTGACTTTATGTTTTTTTTTACCCCATATGTAACTCTGTGTTGTTGTTTTTATCGCACTGCTTTGCTTTATCTTGGCCAGGTCGCAGTTGTAAATGAGAACTTGTTCTCAACTGGCTTACCTGGTTAAATAAAAAATAAAAAGTCATTGGGTCTATGTAACTACAGCTGGTAGAACCGAGCGGACACGGCCATGGCTCTGCATAGCCTGTAGCATATATTTAACACTATTTAAGGTGAACACATAAAGACCAACTCGTTAAACCAGATTGCACTGAAGTAATACGGCAAAAAATGTGCCAAAGCAAATCACGTCTGGAGGAAACCTGTCACCATCCCTACGGTGAAGCATGGTGGTGGCAGCATCATGCTGTGGGGGTGTTTTTCAGTGGCAGGGACTGGGAGACTAGTCAGGATTGAGGGAAAGATGAACGGAGCAAAGTACAGAGAGATCCTTGATGAAAACCTGCTCCAGAGTTCTCAGGACCTCAGACTGGGGCGAAGGTTCACCTTCCAACAGGACAACGACCCTAAGCACACAGTCAAGACAACGCAGGAGTGGCTTCGGGACAAGTCTCTGAATGTCCTTGAGTGGCCCAGCCAGAGCCCGGACTTGAACCCGATCAAACATCTCTGGAGAGACCTGAAAATAGCTGTGCAGCAACGCTCCCCATCCAACCTGACAGAGCTTGAGGGGTTCTGCAGAGAAGAATGGGAGAAACTCCCCCAAAAACCTGTTTTTGCTTTGTCATTATGGGGTATAGATTGATGAGGTTGAAAAAACTATTTAATCAATTTTAGAATAAAAGGAGACCCATGAGGTGGCGTACAGTTGGCCCAGCGTCGTCCGGGTAAGGGGAGGGTTTGGCTGGCCGGGATGTCCTTGTCCCATTGCGCTCTAGCGACTCCTTGTGGCGGCCGGGCGCATGCACGCTGACTTCAGGTCACCAGCTGTACGGGGTTTCCTCCGACACGTTGGTGCGGCTGGCTTCCGGGTTAAGCAGGCAGTGTGTCAAGAAGCAGTGCGGCTTGGCGGGGTTGTGTTTCGGAGGACGCATGGTTCTCGACCTTCTCCTCTCCCAAGTCCATACGGGTGTCGCAGCGATGGGACAAGACTGTAACTACCAATTGGATATCACGGAATTGGGGGGTAAAAAGTAAAACAAAAAACAAATGGACTGGTGAGTTTTTCAGGAAGAAAAGGAAACTGGATGGTTCTAAGCACAGGAAAAATCCTAAAGGTCAACCTGGTTCAGTCTGCTTTCCACCAGACACTGGGAGATGAATTCACCTTTCAGCAGGACAATAACTTAAAACACAATGCCAAACCTACACTGGAGCTGCTTACCAAGAAGACAGTGAATGTGGCAGAGTTGCAGTTTTGACTGCTTGAAAATCTATGACAAGACCTGAAAATGGTTGTCAAGCAATGATCAACAACCAACTTGTTGAAAAGAATGATGGGCAAATGTTGCACAATCCAGGTGTGGAAAGCTCTTAGAGACTTACCCAGAAAGACTCAGCTGTAATCGCTGCCAAAGGTGATTCTAACATGTAGACTCAGGGGGTTTGAATACTTTTCTAATCAAGATATATTAGTGTTTTATTTTTCATTAATCTTTTACAAATGTTAGAATTGTTCTTCCACTTTGACATTAGAGTATTTTGTGTAGATCGTTGACAAAAAAAATTACAATCAAATCAATCTTAATCCGACTTTATAACACAACAAAATGTGGAACAAGTCAAGGGGTGTCAAGCTCTCCAGGTGTACCTGCCACACCCCTGATCTCATGTCTGTATTGTTGTTTAAAAACAGCTAGCTAGTGTCCTCAAGATACCTGCACGTATCAACATAGTAAACATGCTGCATATACCGCTGGGCTAGCCATCTATGATAGCCACAACAAAAGAGAAGGATCTTCTCCATCCAAAACGGCTGTCCATTGCAATGTTTAGGACAAGACAGTGGGCTTTCCTGAGGCAAATGTCAAGCTAGCTTGTCTAGCTAATCAAATAGTGTGATACTCTTTTGGTGGACATGATTTTGCATTTACATTTTTGTCATTTAGCAGATGCTAGCCTCTTATCCTGAGCGATATACAGTTAGATCAACATTTCACTTCCATATTATGAGATCATCTATTTAATAGTAGCTAGCTTCAATTTCCCTTCCTGCCCTACAATATAGTTATAATCGTTCAAATGTAGGAAAGTAAATCAGAGATAGCCAAGACGAGCGGTCATTAATGACACATTGTTGACAGCTAGTTAGCTGGTTTAGCTACCAATCTATCCCACTACATGCCTACTGTAACAAGTTAGCTAGCTAGCTAGAAACGTCAATAACATCCCACTCGGACCCCTCTACGAAATCATTGCGTTTCAAACAAACTATCAACATACCTGATTTTATTTCACAGTGTAATGTCGAAGATCAGTACAGTAATGGGTTGAAATCCCACATAAGAGAGCAGATTATCCAGATGTAGATAACTAGGAGCGATAAAACTAGCTAGGCCTTCATTGTTGTCCAACGACACAGACGTTAGTAGGCACACACAAGTCGAGAGCGGTTCTGCTCGGAAACAGTCCAATCGGTTGTAATAAAATGAAATCAAAAGTAGTTACATAACAAAACGTATTTTCTTTACATTAAAAACACTTCCTTCAAAAGCTACCGGAACAAACCACGTCATTTATCAGCTGCAAATCTAACGTAGCAGGCGTAGAAAGCACGGAGGTAGAAAGACGGCCATGGCTAGAAGGGATCAAGACTTTGTCCGAATTTATTTCTCCTGGCACGTAATGATAATTGGGTTAAGGTTTGGAAAAGAGTTAATGATTTGGCTAGGGTTAGCAAAAAAAAGCACACACAAAAAAGACGCATGAGCGGAGTTCCTACTTCCGTTTGTCAGGGGTAACGGACGTCAGGTTGAGAACACTGTATCCACAGATAAAACATTGAGATTTGGTTATAA